>NW_008680738.1:19304-33469 GCF_000695815.1 Acanthisitta chloris
GGTCTCCTCCAAACTTGATGATTCTATGATCCGATGAATCAGCTACTGTGCTATCAGTACCTTAATTACAGGGGTGTTAGTAGCTTTCTCACAGGCAAAATATGAGACAAAGCTGTGGAAGAGAAGAACAGTTGGAAGCTTTCATTAGAAACTTAGTCCTTTGAAATCAACATGAAAAAACTCTGTTTGGAGAATTTATATGGTTTTTCTATAATAAGAAATGTTCATATTTAGCATTTTCAAAACATGTTTCTCCGTAATAGCATTTCATTTTAAGAACAAAAACTTGTTAAAAAAGTTAAACTATAAAAAGGTTGATAATAAAAATAAAACTACTCCAGTTTACCTTAGCCAATATTGCATTGATAATCTGTGGAAAAAAAATGGAGTTTTTAAATGCTGATTATTCAAAGAGAGATTGAGAGATATTGTCAAATAATATTCTCTTCGATATCATAAAATCCCACAAGAATCAGAAAATTTCCCACTCAGCCCTCCTGATGAGAAATCACAGCATCTCTTGGTGTCCAGATATGCAGGTAGGACTTTTGTGCAGATGTCTTTCTTAGTAATCTGGTTGCTTTTGCATTATGTGTCCTGCACTGTTTGGGCCTGGGAATACCTCTAACTTCTTAGCAAACAAAAAGCACTATAAACAACTTTAAAGCAGGTACAGGTTCACAGGTTTTTTTTCCAGTCATTTTATACACAAGTATCCTGAATGGTAAGATGCAGAATTGTCAAGCTCTACTAAAGCGATGACTAAAATTTCGCAAAGTTTGTGCAACAGATTTTTAGATAGAACAATATTTTCACTAAATATCTCTGCTAGTGATAAAACAAGCCAAGGACTTGTGCCTCCTTGCATTTATGATTAAGCACCAATGTTGTGAGATCAAGGCAGTTTTAGGCAATTGAAGACTTGCTTCAACCAGGCAAAGATGTAGTCCTGAATTTACTCAAACCATTTTGCCTAGCAAAAATCAACATGAAAAGTTTAAAAATAATGAGACTCAAAAGGATTCCGATTACTTTCATTCCTCCATTGCAGATGACAAAAACAAACAGCGATAGGAATTCTAGATCTTAATATAATATAAATGGAAAGATGGACTAGATAAAACCAGCTGAACACTAGTCTGTCCTCAAGACCTAACAGGGAAGTAATAACATGGTTTTGAAGATGCAGCAATGACTTTTGGCAGATATGCCGTTTACAATTCCATAGCATGGAAAACCATTGGACTTGATTGACTATTTAATCCATTTCTGAAAGAGCATCACTAAGGGGATGCTTATATTGTTAGTCCATATAGTATATTATATAGTTAGCCAGAATGACACAGGACTGTCAAAATGCTAGTGGCTGCAGTGCTGATTCCCAGTTAGCTTCCTCTGTCCAGCTGCAGTAAGTATTTTAAAAGTTATGTAAAAATGTTGCTGATATTTGCTGCAGACTTTCTTCTACCTGAAAGATATTTTGATTTGATTATATTAATTCTATTTTGTCCTAAGCAAGAGTACCTTAAAATACAGTGGAGCACAGCACTTGCAAAAAGACATCCATAACAAAAACAAAAAAAAATTTAACCAAAAAACCCAACAAACATATGCAGACATATATTTTTACTTGTTAACCCTGTAGATCTCATTAGATATTTATGACATCGTTCAACAGCATAACACTATTTAATCATAGAATCATAGAATTTTAGTGGTTGGGATGGACCTTAGAGATCATCTAGTCCCAACCCCAGCCCTGGGCAGGAACACCTCCCACCAGAGCAGGTTGATTCAGGTTTCATCCAACCTGGCTGTGAACACTGCCAGGGTTGGGGCTTCTATTACCTCCTTGGACAACCTCTTCCAGTGTCTCACCAATTTAGTGGTTTCATGTAAGTTTGTTTTAGAAGTGCAATATTGAAGGTGTAACACTAGTTTTGTTGAGACAATTCTTACCTACAGGTTATTTGGTAGAACCACACAAATTTTATGTGATGATCAAAAGAGTTAAAAGTCAGTTGAATGCATTGAGCAGAGAAGGGTTGATTTTTGGAGTTCTTTAGACATGGTAGAGAAAAGATAGTACTGGAGAGACTATGAAACATTATAAGGAATAATGTTTATATAAAGAATAATGGGCTTTGTGTGCCACCCATTGGAAACAAAACCTCAACTTCTTTACCGTGCTTCTTTCTATCTACTTTTTCATGAAAAAAGACCATAAGGTTTTATAAAAACTACTCCCACTGTTGGGTTTTTTTTTCCCTTCAGAGTGCCACAAAGCATATGGTACTATCAGCCTGCAGTTTCCCCTCTAGCACTTCTCAATTCCCTGCTGCCTCAGTTAAACCACTTGAATTAAACAATATAAAGATTATTTTAGTCCCTCCTGGTTCCACTCCCTGAGATTCATTTTGCTAATTAAATGGTAGTCTTTCATAAACACAGTGTTAAAAATGTAAGCAAAACTGTACACATATGCAAACATGTTTTCACAGGGTCTGTGTATGACCATGGTCTCTGTTTGCCTGAGGAACTGTCCCTTTTGAAACCATGTGCAGCACAGAAGGACTTATGAAGGGATAGAGGTAAGACATAATGGCCAACTGCCAATTTAGGTGCCTAAATTCAGTTCTCATATCCCTATCCCACCGACCAAATTGATACATTATCCTCGAAATGCCTAAAAGCATGGACAATGTATCCCTATCCCACAGACCAAATTGATACATTGTCCTCGAAATGCCTAAAAGCATGGACAAGTCTTTTCATCATTTCATGTCTTATGTGTCTAAATTTTGTCTCCAGACATATATAGACATATAATGATTTTCTGATTCTGAGACTATCTTCTGTCTCCTTCATCTTCCAACCCTGCAGAGGACCATAAAATATGCCTGTGTGATGCTGGTCTCATTTTGGAGGCTCAATCCAACAGACTTTTCAAAGTAGGATTTTTTAAGTAAGTACCAGTTAAAAAGCACTCAGACAGAAATCTACAGAGATAGGGATTGAAGATCTTTCTGTAAAGTGACCTGAATTAATGTCTCACAAAGTTGCATATAATGTGGAAGAAGTGCTGTCATGCCTTTGAATCGCTCCACTTTGAATCTTTACCCAGTAAATACTCAGGGATAATCCTAGAGGTGAAGAGCCTGCACACATTTCAGGCACTTTAGCAAAATACTCTTCAATAACAAATGGCCTAGTTTCCTATATAGACACAGGAGTGTGGGACATGCCTCTGAAGGACTCCAAATGGAAGACCCATCTACCTTTCCATGTTATCAAAGTAGACACAGACAGGTTTCCTTATTTTTGAGGATCTTCTAACTTCCCCAGAACTCTCTCTAAAAGTTCATTTAGGTCCTTATGCAACTTCTTGACATTTTTCACTGGATGCCTTTGTGCTGGTTTTGGCTGTGGTAGAGTTAATATACTTCTGAGTGGCTAGTATGGAGCTACACTTTGGATTTGTGCTGAACACAGAGTTGATAATATGGAGAAGTATTTGTTATTGCTGAGCAGAGCTCACACAGAGCCAAGGCCTTTACTGCTTTTCATACTGCCACGTTGGCAAGGAAGTTGGGAGTGCATGGGAAGTTGAGAGGAGACACAGCTGGGAGATGTGACCAAAACTGGGCAAATAATATTCCATACCATATGACATGATGCTCAGTATATAATGAAGGAGGAATGGGGAGATGTTTCCAGTGATGACTTTTGTCTTCCCAACAGTGATGGGGCCCTGGTCTCCTGGAGATGACTGAGCACCTCCTGCCCATGGGAAGCCTTGACGTAATTCCTTGTTTTGCTTTGTGTGTGTCTTTTGCTTTCTCTATTAAAGTGACTTTATCTTAGCCCATGAGTTTTTTAGCTTTTACCCTTTCAATTCTCTTCCTGATCCTGCTGGTTGGGGGACTGAGTGAGCAACTGTGTGGGGCTTAGCTGCTGCTTGAGGTTAAACCACATCAACCTGTAAGCTAGTTTTGTGGCTCCTATTTGCTGAGGCATAGCTCTAACAAAAAACAATTTGAAGGGTACTTGATTTCAAACTGGATGTTGTGAGTCCTGATGATTAGGTAGCGAGAAGAGAACATGCAATGCTCAATTCTTGTGGAAGTTGAGCCCTCATATAGTAAAGAGCAAGTTCTAGAGGAAATCCCACTTGGAAACTAATAATAATGGTGAATTGAACAGGCTCTGATCACCATATTCAAACTGCATTTGGGACCTCAACCTGAAGAACCAAACTAAAGAGTCCATTAAAATGGTCTTTCAGACAGTAACTAAGACTAGATTGTCTGGAAAAAATAGCTTTCAAAATTCAGCTATTGACTGTATCATTCACAAAGAGACAAAGTTAAGGGTGTATGAAAAACTTTTATTCTGGGCTGCATAATTTTTGGGTGCTGTTTTTGTGAGCCTTTCAAGTCTTTTCAAGGTAGTCTTTTATGTGTCTGTTACCTTATATACAATATCAACAATCCTTTGTGGCCTGTCATGTAAATTTGATTCAGAACAAGGGCTTTAGTATCACAGAAGAAAAAAATATTAGTTTGTTATTCATTTTGTGTGATTTACAAGTCATCTCTGATTTATTTATTCTATTGCTCTGCATGCTGTTAGGCCTTTTCTAAGCCTCAGCTTTATGTCCAGTGACATTGTCAATTGTGTCATGACCTAAGACAAATTGTTCTTTTTTCATCTGCTAGTACCCCTTCTTATGAGTTAAGCAGCAGAGGGAACAAGCACCGACCAGAAAAGTTGCCATATATATTTACGTGGTGTCTGGAATCAATAAAGTTTCTTCCTCGTAAAACTTTCATGTGCAACTGTTTGTTCAAATATATATCTTTACCTACCATCTGAAGGTGACAGGACTAAGAGCAGTAATGGAATGTGAGTCCTACCAGAAACCTGTTTGATGAGTAGCAATGGGATTCCTCCTATCAGAGAGTCAGGCAATTCATTTGAAACTTCCTTGTCAATCAGTTTCTAACAGACTTCCTTGCTGATGCTAAGTGCTGTAGTAGCCCCAATAGGGCTTTCTACTATCTCAAATTAGCTAGCAGAGCACATCTCTCTGGTTAGGCAATGAGAGGGCCATTTAAAAATAAACAATGTAATACAAGTCTTCTTTCATGGGACTGATGCTCCAGCTTTGCAGCATCTTTCTGGATAGCTACTATGAGGACATCACACCTGTATGTGGTTACACTACCTCTGTAAAATGTTAAACTTACTTCCAGAGCTGGTCTTACATTCTAACTGGCTTTCAGTGGCCTGAAATACCTAGAGGTCTGGAATGAGGATGCAACTGAAGAGCTTTGGTGCTCTCGTGCAGTGGATCACACTGAGACAAAACCTGTCTGAACAGAGAACAGAGCTCTCAGGCCCAGACTTGAGTCATGACAATCACCACAAATGTCACCATCATCTGCTTCTAATGCAGAAACGAGTGCCTTTCATTTGTCTTCTCAAACATATGTCTGTGTATACCTGTATGACTGAAAAAAACAGAGAAAACAACTGTTGCACTGCATGTACTTCTGGCCTAAAGAAGAGGACAAGAAAAGGTGGAGGGGAACAGTACAATGTACAAAAATGGCAGGTCAAGAAAAAGGGAGGAGGAAAAAGAAGGCTGGGGATCTTAAACTGAGACTGTGAGCATGAGAATGAAACAAATCAGCAATAGTGAATCAATATATAAGAAGGAGGAAATTATCCAAGCCTGGAAGAGTTATGTTAGTAGGCCTGGCAGTGATATCTTTCTCTTCTAGTCCTCTGTTACTCTTGAACCTACTTAATTCTTACTTTCCTTTTTACATCCACCAGGACCAGGGGAAGATAATTCCTGGTATGCAATGGTCCTGGAAGAGACCAGAAGTTTGAGACTTTAGGAGGGAGAAGCCTGATCACTTATGGGCTCTAATTTCATTTTCCCTGTTTCCTCAAAAACCTTCAAAACATTCCAAGCAGGCTTTTGTGCTTTTGCTGGGAACCAGGTCTCTGGGTAATAGGCAAGTTTCTCAATGCATTCAGCAGAAAGGCTGCAAGCCAAAATGTGTGAAAATTAGAAACTCTCTGTTTAATTTTCAGAGTGTCTATTTATGTGTACAGGATCTCAGTGCAGTTAATATTGACTATAAGCACAGCACAGAATATTTTTCTTGTCTCTAGGATCCTTTGAGTCATGATTCATTGCTTTGAGGGTCTCTGCTCTTCTTGGGGTCCATAGTTTTGCAGACAGCACAGGAGTCTCAGGTTTTGCCCTTCCCATGTTCGTATAGTATCAGTATTGTTATCTAATCATGCCCAAAAGTCTTAAAAATGTCCTGCCCTGACTTCCCTTTAACTGCTCTACTTGGCCTTGGATTCTGAAATGCAAAGAAATGTCTCTTTAGCATATAGTAGGTAAAATGGATCAAGGCCAGAACTACCAAAATAATCAGTAGAGTATGAAACAGGTGTCCCTGATGGATGACTGTGATTCGGTGGTCAGTTGGACATCCTTCATCCTAGTAAATGTCTTCAGTGCTCAAAGGCCTCCCATGAACCCACCACTCTCTGCCTGAAGATCTGCATCTCAGGAACTGGACCTTGATGATCCTTATGAGTCTCTTCCAACTCAGGATATTGTATGATTCTATGCTGCTTTCCTTTCTCCTTTCACAACACCTACACTGAAGCTCCACTTCAGGGGTGGTTTATCTGGTTTTATGAGACAACTGGACTATGAGACAGAAAGAAGTTAAATAGGACTGCATCCTTGGTTTGTGTGAATTTAATTGAAAATGATAAAATAAGAAGAAATACAGAAATGAGAATCACTGTTTCTGCATTATCCTCAAATACACACATCCACAGTAATAAATAAATACATTTTGAAGGGGCAACGAGGCCCTGATTCCTAGACCCTTAATCGACTGAGTAAAGCAGTGCAAAAGAAGATGATGAGGATTTTGGAGGAAGATATGTATCATCTTATACAGTTACACTTGAGTGAGACTCTGAGCAAAACTCCAAGAAACTACTTTTATATTAACAAAGTGGCAGTTGTTGACAAGTGGAGCATGTGGTGGAAAGAGATTGTTGTCAGTGTAAATGGTGGTTACTGGAGAAGGGCTGTCACTGAGATAAAAATGAGGTGAAAAGGCTTCAGTTGGTGAAAAATGACATTGGCAAAATTGGTTCATTTCAGCTGAGGGGTTGCAGCAGGAGTCCCTAGCTGTCAGGACATGCTATTCAGTAGAGCGGGTTATCAGATACGTTTTTCATTTGTTGAGTATTCTGTTAAGGGCACAGATAATACCATTAAGCCTATCCATGAAAAGCCAATAGAAACATTTATAAGTCAAACATTGAGAGCCCTGTTATGTGCTGGCCTTGTTCCAAGCACACAACTATCATTGATGTCAGCTCTACACAGATCTAGCTTGGCTTATGACCCAGAGGTTTTATCCTTTCCACATTACTAGTGTATTAGTTTTTGGACAGTGAAGACAGAGTCTGCAAAATCCTTAGCTTCTTTGGAATTAGAAATCTCAGGTATTATTGGGAGCCAAGTTACTTTCAGAAAGTAGATCAAAGGGACATGGTACCTTAGAAAACACTCAGTCTGAATCAGGAGATGGTGATCTTTGCCATTCTGTTCCACATAAATGTGTATCTAACAAAGATATCGTCTGTAAACAGAAATCCACCCCTGCACCCCTGCCTGTTGGCATTCAGAACCATCTGCAGATGAAGTAGACACTGGTGGCTGAACTGTTGCTCATTCATCTCATTGGGGAGCTTTGCTGCATTACTGGTATGGAATTTCCACTTCTGTGGAAAACTGAGGCTTCTGTGTTGAGGAAAATTTCTCAAGCATTTTTTCCAAGTTAATTCTGAGAAGGAATGCAAGCCAGGACATTATGAGGGAAGTAGCTAGGTTGCATGTGGTTCAGTAGAGCAGTTCTTGGTGCTCAAGAGTGCCAAGCAGAGCTTGGAGAGATTGAGTCTGCCAGAGGACTTGACCTCTCTGTCAGGACCCAGAAGCTGTCTGTGGTGTGGATAACTAACACTGCAGAAGAGAAGGTTTTATAATCTGTGTGGATTATAGTCTCAGCCATTAGTCCTTCTAACACTAAACAGGAATCTCATATGGTGGTTTAGAACAAATGCACTTCTCCCTGAGGCCCTGTGAGATTACCCACATTTAATACCACATTTTTATTGACATTTAAGTCTAGATTTTCTTGACAGATGATGTTAATATTACCTCAAAGCATTGGGAGGAAAGCTCTCTCCAAAATTAATGACAGCAGAAGCCTTAATTTTTTGACACTTACCATATTTGTCTCTGATGTCTCTGGTATCCTAACACTGTATCAAGAGATGGAGAAATCCGAGAAGTGGGAGGTGACACCCACCTCAATTTACCATCTTCTTGGGCCTGTTCAGTCTTGAGAAGAGACAACTGAGAGGGACCTCATTAATGTATTCAAGTGCATGAATGGGAAGTGCCAAGATTCATAGAATTCATAGAATTTAAGGGTAGGAATGGACCTTACAGATCATCTAGTCCCAACCCAACCCTCCATGGGAACCCCAACCCCTGCCCTGGGCAGGGACACCTCCCACCAGAGCAGGTTGCTCAAGGCTCATCCAACCTGGCTGTGAACACTGCCAGGGTTGGGGCAGCCACAGCCTCCCTGGGCAACCTGTGCCAGTGTCTCACCACCCTTGGAGTGAAAATCTTATTTCTAATATCTAGCCTAAACCTCCCCTCCTTCAGTTTGAATCCATTACCCCTTGTCCTGTCACTGCAGTTCCTAACACAGAGTCCCTCTCTGGCTCCTTGTAGACCCTTCAGATATTGGAAAGTTGCTATGAGGTCTCCACACAACCTTCTCTTCTCCAGGCTCAACAGCCCCAACTCCCTCAGCCTGTCCTCACAGGGGAGATGCTCCAGTGCTCTGAGCAACTTCGTGGCCTCCTCTGGACTTGCTCCAACAGTTCCATGTCCTTCTTATGTTGAGGACACCAGAACTGCATGCAGTATTTCAGGTGGGGTCTCAGGAGAGCAGAGTATAAGGGAAGAATCACCTCTTTTGACCTGCTGGAATCAAACTGATGGAGCCAAACTCTTCTCACTGGTAGAAACGAATAAAACAAGAGGTAACAGCAGAGCCTGATGCACAGGAAGTTCTACCTGAATACAAGGAAGAACTTCTTTACTGTGTGAGATACTGAGCATTGGAACAGATTGCCCAGAGAGATTGTGGATTCTCCCTCACTGGAGGTATTCAAGAACTGTCTGGATGCAATCCTGCGACACAATCCTGAGCCATGTGCTCTAGGGTGACCCTGCCGGAGTTGGGAGGTTGGACCAATGACCCATTGTGGTCCCTTCCAGCCTAACTGATTCTATGATTCTCACCTGTATAGGGAGAACCCATGATATTGTCTGTCTGGTAGACCTACTTGCAAAGATTTATTCCATGAAAGAAGTTCGGGAGCAAATGCTGTAAAGCAAATTGTTTGGAGAGAAAATGTCTGTTTTCAATCAAAATTGAAATCCAAATTGAAATAAAAATCAAGCAAATAAGTGGTTGGACTTGATGATCTTAAAGGCCTTTTCCAGGGTCAATGATTTTGTGTTTCTCTGAGGCTGTGAAAATTGCCATTTAAAGGTACTCTATGCAGTGTAATTGGGATGTAAGTGTTGCATATACTACAGCACAGTCCAAGTTACTGCAGCCTCTGTGGGTGGTGAATATAGTGTAGTGCAGTTCAGTGAATATAGAACTTGCACTGTGACATGTCCTGAAACAGTGCAGTTCAGTGAATATAGAAGAACTTGCACTGTGACATGTCCTGAAAGTTTTGGCAAATATCCAGGTAATGTTAGGCTTGAAGTTATATCCTGATAATGCTGTTTTTCAGGCTCTCATAGTTCTTTTCAGCTGTGTTTTTATTCCAAGACATGTTTGGTGTGAATAATAATTTTCTATTAAATACTGAATAATTCAGAAATAGGAGAGTAATTTTATACTAGGTTTTGTTGTTTTTTTTTTCTTCCAGTCATATTGAAGAGTTCTTTCTACTTGTTACCCAAAATCCAATTCTAATACAAATCCATTTCCACTAAAGGTCATGTTTATGTATCACTTTATGGAGCTTTGTCTGTGCTTTGTGCAATTCCATTTCATACAGGATGGAAGAAATTGTGGAAATATCTGATATAGAAAAATAGAGGCAGAAAAAACAACTGGATACAAAATCCTTGTTCAGATCCAGTTTCTACTACAGCTTTCATGATGGTATTTTGTGTTTTCAATCTAGACACAAAATCCTGGTTCAGATCCAGTACCTACTACAGCTTTCGTGATGGTATTTTGTGTTTTCAATCTAGAACTATGATTTATGTAATAAAATAGTTAATTGAAATAGTTTACTTAAATATGGTAAGAAGAAAACCATATACTGAGTAGAAAGAATGCTCTGTTGCCACAATGGAGTGCCCTGTTCCTCTCTCTGCCACAGATATTCCAGACCATATGGGATCATGTAAAGCTGGGAGGAGAAGAAGAAGGAACAGGGAGAATGTTCAGAGTGATGGTGTTTGTCTTCTCAAGTGACACATGATGAGCCCTGATTTCCTGGGGATGGCTGAACACCTGCCTGTCCGTGGGAAGTGGTGAATGAATTCCTTATTTTGCTTTCCTTGTTTATGCACTTTTACTTGGCCTGTTAAACTGTATTTGTCTCAACCCATGAGTTTTCTCACTGCTACCCTTCCAATTCTCTCCTCTAACCCAGCAAGGGCAAGTGAGTGGTGGGTGATGTGACTGTATGGGTCTGAGTTGCTGGGGAGTGTTAAACCACAACAGTCCCCCTGTGACCTATGCCTTAGCTCTGGAACTTTCTGAGTGTCTTCTCACTCTGAAAAAGAGCAATATTCTTCCTCCCTTCATGAGTGCTCTCTAGCCAGTTCCAGTTTCCCCTCATAATTACAGACCATGAGCATTCAATAAATGGCTTAAAGAGGAATGTCACCAGTTGTAGTAAAAAATTCCAGCTCTAGACCCTGCTCACAACAGCCACTATCTTTGACATGCAAAGAGGGGACATGGAGAATGGCAGAACCCTGCCATGGTTGAGCAATGGAGAAACAGTCCCTGGTGATGGCAGAGCTTGGGCATATACTGAGAAACCATCCTGTTGAACACAAGGACCAGTAGCCCACCTACTCATCACCTCACAGCTTGGATGAACCCTTAGTACAGGCAAACTCATCACAGCTTTCCCTCTGATTGACATAAATTGAATGAACACACAAAAAAAATGTTGACAATGTGTTTGTACTTCTATGATTTTGCTCTTTCCCCCTCTTCATTTTCCATCAAAGACAAATGTGATGCTGACTGACTATGCAGTTGAGCTCCTATTTCTTTCAGTTTGAGCTACCTAGAAGTTTACTGCAAATTTCCTAAAGTGCTGGTAGATCTTGTTTCAAATGAGACCAACCACTCTCCAGCAGGTAAGGCAATAAAAGTGCAGGCAGCATTTCTCTGCCACAAGCAGAGAAAGAGACCACCGTGCAACAAGCAGAAAGATGAAAGCCATGCCAGCTATTAATGGGGACTAAAGTGTACTACTGCATGCATTTCCATGGCAAGCTGAAAAGACCCTGTGTGAAGAAGTGTGGAAATAGTTTTTAATATTGTGCTTCCCTGTGAATGCCACTCTCAGTTCCCAAACACTCACATTCATAAGATGTAGTATTATTAGCCATAGGATGCTTTATGGATGTTAATTTAATGTATTTTTTTTTTACTGATGCTTTGATGTTTCCAAAGACCTGCAGATGTGCTGCACATTAAAGTCACAAACTCAGGGCAGCCCAGAATTAATTGAGAAATCTGTCTCCAAAGCAATTATAATGTTTAACTGTATGAAAGTATTCACTCTCTCATTAATATAAGGACTTCTGATGACATTAAAAGATTTTACTTATGATTGTGGTGGTTCAGAGGCAGCTGTATAAACTGTTGTCTGTCCTGGGATTAGTTGACAACTTGTTTGGCCTCTGTTGGCAAATCATCCCAGATGCTCATAAGGGAGCAATGCATAGCAGCAAAACTCCTGGGGTTTGGCATGCTGCTTCTTTGTTTCCCTTGAAGAGTATCCTTTTGTTGCCTCTTATTTAAGAACTCAGCTTCTTCCTTAATATATCTTCACTGTCCCTGGAGGTTTTCAAGATGAGACTGAACGTGGCACTTAGTGCCATGGGCTAGTAACCACAGTAGGGTTGGACTCGATGATCTTTGAGGTAATTTCCAACCCGGTTGATTCTACAATTCTATGATGATATATCTATATCTATATCTCATCTATAACTGTATCTATTTATGTCTATGTCTTTGTCTCAGTCTCTATTGAGATATATATACATATAAATATAAACATATAAAGGTTTCAAAAATAGGTGCTTGCTCACTCTCCCACCAGGGGATGGGGGAGAGAATCAGAAAGGTAAAAGCTAGAAAAACTCATGGGTTGAGATAAAGACAGTTTAATGGTGAAAAAAAAAGCTGCAAACACAAGCAAAGCAAACCAAGGAATTCATTCACTGCTTCCCATGGGCAGGAGGTGTTCAGCACCTCCAGGAGAGCAGGGACCATCATGTGTAACAGTTACTTGGGAAGACAAACAGCATCACTCCAGATGTCCTCCCTTCCTCCTACTTTATACCCTGAGCATGATGTCCCATGGTTAATGGTGAAAAAAAAAGCTGCAAACACAAGCAAAGCAAACCAAGGAATTCATTCACTGCTTCCCATGGGCAGGAGGTGTTCAGCACCTCCAGGAGAGCAGGGACCATCATGTGTAACAGTTACTTGGGAAGACAAACAGCATCACTCCAGATGTCCTCCCTTCCTCCTACTTTATACCCTGAGCATGATGTCCCATGGTATGGAATATCCCTTTGGTTTGGTCCCACTGTGAAGAAAGTTAACTCTACTTCAGCCCAAATCAGCACACACACAAACAGCTTGGCTGTATCACCAGATAACAGATGTACAGGTCAGTGGAAACTCAGCAAAACATAATCTAAACACAGTTACATTGCAGGTTAGCTTTTAAAGGATTTTCTATGCACATGGAGTAGTGTCCATGAAACTGTACAGCATATTATGTGTAAACTGCCAGTAGCTTTTAACCACAGGTTCTTGGGCTGGGAAATATATATAGCAGAATAAGTATATTTAAAGAATTTAAAAGTGATTCTTACATTAAGTCATAGGATAGGAAACATGTTCATTGTTGTAATATTTTGCATGTGTTGTGAACAAGTTAGGATTGTAGGATTTACAATGATATGTTTCTGCTCAGGGGTGTCAGATGTGAAGTTTTACTGCCCAAAAATGACCAATACAGCTATAACTCAAAGATTTATGCAGTTTCTCAATGCTTCTGAAACAAAACCAAAAATTATAGCTTTATGCTGAATTATTTCAATATGGAATTCAGCTGCTGGTTGTTGTGCGTGGTTCTTTTCAGGGAAGCAAACTATTGTGCAGAAACTAATCCTCTACAGAGAAACAGTCTAAGCTGGAGAGTGCAAGCATGGTGGTGGTGAAGAGAAAATACATAATCCTATCTCATGCCCATTTGCTGCTTGAATTTCCCATTGCAGGCTCAAAACCCCACAGAGCAGGTACTTTCAAAATTAACTCTCCTTTCAGGGGCTATAGTGTAATAGTACTTAAGTAGGCCTTTCTGAGCTGAATTATCTGTTTCAATTTTATGTTTGGCTTCAGCATTCATATCACCTCTTTCTAGGCTGAAAAGCTCAATTTCCCTACCAGTCGTGCTCTCTTTGTACCTTTTACCCACTACAGAGCTTGGCAAGTTTTGGCAGCCTGCTCCTGGCAGCTGGATTTTCCCTCTCTGCCAGGTTCTGCTCTTTGCAAATTCTTTAAACCAGATCATTGCCCAGAGGTCAGAATGGAGAGTCTGAGTGTTCTTTACAATTTTAAATCAAAATGGTTAAGCTAAGGACTTCTCCAGTATAGTCTGTGAAATACATATATGACTGAATTGGTTATGGGACTTCTGTCTGCCAACTGTTCCCAGAAACCTGTACAAGCAGGGCAGTGGCAATGAGA
>NW_008680739.1:0-32667 GCF_000695815.1 Acanthisitta chloris
AATCCAGTTGATTCTATAATTCTATAATACTTCGCCTTTAAAATCCTATGTGATACCTAGTGATATGGAGAATCTAGTTTTGATTCATAGGGTTCCATAGATGTAACATATACAGATATATATATAAATATATACACATATATTCCAGATTTGTGTTTTCACATCTCTGCAAATTGGAAATGATTATGTTTTAGCAAGCCATAAACAGCTAATAATATAATAATGATGCATTTCATCTGTGTTCTGAAATGGCAATCAATGAACAATCTGAAGCTAATAACTCTGTTATGTATTTGGAGCTTCATAATGGTTTGAGAATCTGCAAAGTACCTATAGGCTCCTTTGCAGTCACTTCTGGGGATGCTAATGTGTATGTTCAGCAATGACAGAATGAAAAGAGGAGAAACCACCAAGGATTAGACTCTAAAAACTAATATACAAGAATAATACAAATACTGGAAGTGACCTGACCTTTGAGGAGCAATTATACAGTAACTGTGGTGGGTTATTAGAATTTCCTGTGTGACTCTATCGATCCAGCTGAAAAGTGAGCAATGGGCAGAGCAGACAGGAAAGCATTTCCATACATAGATCTAGGGGTACAAGTTTGAATGGCTATGCAGAAATAGTTGCTTGTTTGTATCCTGTCTCTGTGGTGCTGCAAGCCTTGTCCTGTGGAAGTCCAGAATCTGGAAAACAAAAACCTCACCCAGTTAACAGACACAATTAATGAGAGCCTTAAAGGACTATGAATTTTGAGAAGGTATCTGTGCTTTTCCAAAGCCATTTTCAGGAGCTGCCACCCATCCCAATGAGGTGGAAACAGAGTCTATGTGATAACTGCAGTGGCCCTTCCAGGAGACCAGCTAAAACCCTGGGGCACTCCTGGATCCAGTTGATCCCTGTGCCATGTGCAGAATGCTGTGTGGAATGGTGGATGTGAATGTGTTAAGAATGTGACCCATGTTCCAGCTGTCCCCAGGTCCCATCTATCCTCACAGCACACACAGTTGGGACTATCTGAGAAGGTTTTCTCAGTAGATGAATTTACTACCCAACATCAACTGAGTAAATGCACTGCAAGAACTTCTGGTGGCCTTTCAGTCTCCTTCAGATCTACCTACATGCCCACCTCACCTCACTCCTTCCCTTGGTTTCCTAGCATCAGCCATACAAAGATTTTCACACAGAATTTGTAGGGTTGGCTAATTCACAACCCTCATTACAGCCTTCCCAGAAGGATCTCTGCATTTCAGAGGGCTTAAGCATGTTTCTTCTGGAAAAGCTTGTAGGGTGGTTTGGCCAACTGAGTGCCTAATTCCACCGAAACCTTTAAAACATGACCTTTTTAAAATCTTTGAAAATCAGAGTCTTGGTGAACATTTGTTGCAGACAGTGATAGCTGATATTTTAGGATGTTTGCTATGAAGAAACTTAGCAGAAGAGACAAAGTCTACTGCATTTGTTCTATAAATCATGGAAGAACTTCTACATGTATCCCTGAATTTGTGATTGTTTTTGATCTCCTGTAGAGATCATAGAATATGGAACTTGAATTTTCACAGAACATATCTGCTGAAAGAAAGCTTCAAAAATCACTAAGAAATGTTGTGACTTGAAAAGTGTGTGTGCAGTCATTGAATTATACAACACCCAAAGACACAAATCAGTCACACAAGATTATTTAGGCAGCATGACTTCAGCTTCTAAGTTCTTGAATTTGAGAGTCTTCTATCCTGCAAGCATGAATATGCACTGTTTAAAGACAGAGAAAATTAATCTGTGCTAAAAATTTTGTGTGGCTTATACCTTGAACCACAGATTCTGAGCGTAGAATACACTTTTTATATGAAAGGAAACAGTTCAAAGTTAGATCACTAACCACTTGGAGGCTTAAAGAGTCTACATACAATGAAATTCTGCAATTAACCTTAAAACCTGCCTCTGTAGAACTGCAGATTAATCAGTCTTATATCTCAATCAAACATGGCCAAGCAAAAAGTGCATTGAACAAAAGAATAGCAGATTTCAGCACAGTAATGAGTTTGATTCTTAGTGCACCTGTAACAGGAATTTTAATCCTGTAATTCCTCTGTCACTAGTTTGAATCTCTAGGTCGTAGTAAATGATCCCCAAGAAACTCTTAATCTATTCAAAACCTATATCAGATAAGATGGACATACATATCTTGTTTGACAAGTGTATATTGTTTGGAAACACCTTTTATTTAGCTGTAAGCACTGTGTGGAATGAAAAGAAAACATCATAATAGCTGATGGTTATGAAGTCACTGATGGGTTGGAAGAACTGTTGAATTTGTCAAAAGAAATCTGAGGCAGATTTTAATTTTTTTTTTAAAATGTGTACATGAATTCAAACTTTCAGTTTGGTGCTGAAAAAGGAACTTGATTTGCTCTGTTGTGGAATAGTTATAGAGGCTGCATTGTCTGCACCTCTCAGAGAGTCACAGAATGATTTGGGTTAGTTGGAAGAGATATTAAAGGCTACCTAGTTCCCACCCCTGCCACGGGCAGGGACACCTACCACTAGAACAGGTTGCTCTAAGCCCTGTCCAACCTGACCTTGGACACTTCCAGGGATGGAGCATCCATAGCTGCTCTGGGCAACCTGTGCCAGTGCCTCAGCACCCTCAGTCAAGGATTTCTTCCTAATACCCCATGTAACCCTGCCCTCTGTCAGTGTGAATCCATTCCCCCTTTCCTGTCACTCCAGGCCCTTGTCCCAAGTCCCTCTCCATCTCTCTTGGATCCCCTTTAAGGCACTGGAAGGGGCTCTAAGGTCTCCCCAGAATCTTCTCTTCTCCAGGCTGAACAACCCCAGCCCTCTCAGCCTGTCTGCATAGCAGAGCTGCTCCAGTCTGTGATGCCACCTATCATGAGCTAAATATAAAATACAAAGCACAATAGTAAAATAGAAGCATCAATACAATTCTGCCTGGAATCAAGTGCTGATAGAGAAGTTTCAGACAGTCTTTCTGTGCAGTTCTGGAATCAGGCTGTGTAGTTCAGAAAAGGCAAGCTGAAGTGTTGCTACCTGAGTACAAATGTAACATCATTCTGTGCAGGTGAAAGCTTTTCTAACAGTTCCCTCAGTGGCTGAAGTGATAGAGTTACAGTCATGACTGGAAATTGCACCTTTTGGTAAAAACCATCAAACAGCAATTGAAAAATCCACCATTCTGCTTCTAATCTGCTCCATGTATTAGCACTTTTGAAAGCCTCTTGACAAAACAAAGGGAACACACCACCTAGTAATCCAGGTAGGCTAAAAACTCCAATTGACAAAACAGGGAAAAGATATTTTTTTTAAAAAACTAATTTCTAGGAAACCTTCATAGGATTTGCCGTTTAAAATATATGGAAGCAATAACTGCATTTTCTATAGCATAACTGTAAAATTTTATTGAATTTGGACATGATGCATTTAAGGGTTAACACTGTTCAGAACATAATGTCCATGGTGACTCTGAAGTCAATCAGGTATGAATTTGTTCTCCTCATGCTGAAGGATAAGCTCGATGTGATGTGACGGATTTTCTGCCTTTCTTCTTGAAACAACCAGATTTGTTTGAACTGGGTGAGCTGTTCAGTCTGTTCACAGTAGCTCTCTTCCTACTTTCAGACTTAGCTGCCATTAACATTAACGGGAGGTATGCACAGAGAAAGGAAATTAAATGTCTTAATTTCCCTGCATCTGGTAGACAGCTGTACTTTAAAAGCAACCAGGCAGGAGAGAGAGGGAAGAATAGCACTTCCTTTTATATGCTGATCCCTACTGTAATAAATACAGGCTAGGGAATGAAGTATTACAATATCCAAGTACTACTGAAGATTTTACAACTAAACCCCTGGACAGCATGTTTGACAGAAATTAGCAAGTTACTGTTCAAAACTCACTGTGGACAAATTCAAAGAGTCCATGGCAGCTTGGGAACATCCCAGCCAGGCAATCGGGCAGGGTCAGCCTGAGAAAAAGATGTCCTTTCCCTGGTCTGTGCATATTTATGGTGAATCCATGGCACTCCTTTTCTTTTTTTACTCTGAAAGTGAGACAGCAGCATCATTTTCCTCAACCACCTCTGTACCCAGAAATCTAAAATTAGCTGGGTGTTACTAAGCATTGCCTGTGACAGGATCAGATTCATAGCACCAGAGATCAGACCTGCTGGTTCATAGAGAAATCCAGGTTAAACAGGGAGCTGTGGAAGTTAGAAACTGTGTCTGAGCTGCTCACAGTTGGTTCAGACACTCTCTGTATGCATAGCTAAGCAAACATGTATTTGATGCCCAAACACATGACACAGATCACAATACAAGTGAACAGGGCGATCGGGGACACGCTGCAGTTAGTGTTTACTACTGTGTTGGTGGATCCAGAGTTTTACCTCGGATGCATTTTCATGATCAGCCTGAAGTGATCTAGGATGAGCAGCCACTGATCTGTTTGATTCCACAGCCAGCCCCAGGCAGAAGGTGGGACAGCCCAGTTTGGTGACACTGCAGTTTTAGATTGGCTTAAACTTGATTATGAAACCACATCCTAACCCAGCACTGACAGTGTAACAGAGATGTAGAAAACAATTTAATGCACTGTCCTGTGAATGAGCAAATTATTTTCTTCAATAAAAGTACTAAATTTTGTCATCCTACCATGTCTTTCCATGTCCTGCAGTTTACCATTCACCATAGTGCAGTTGCAGCAACGTTCCTAACATCCATTATACATGAATGTATAATAAAACTTGTCTTTTGCCCAAAAGCATCAATATCTGATCAGGAAAAAAACATGCTTCAACCTCAAGTAATCCTTTTCTTTCAACTCCTCACTCAGATTAATATGTGTAAGTTCCCCCGCCCAGAATCCCTAATTACTGCTAAATTTTTCCATCTGTGGATACATTTTCCTTTATTTTTGTTTGCAGTGGAAAGCTCATTTTGGTGTTTGCATTTTCAGGACACACAGATAATTGTTATCACTGTTCAGTTTCTGTATGGTTTTGAAGAATTGCCAGTTTACCAGTGGTCAGTCAGGCAGGACTCAGCATGTGCTATCTGCCTGACTGTGATAATTTTTTTGCAAATTATAGTATATGAAGATTAATCTAAAAGGGAAAGTGGGCACTGACAATTCCTCAGAGTGGTGTGTAGTTATTTTTGCTTGGGACTCAAATAGGCTGGTCCCTAGCCACAGTGGCAGATCTATCATCCGAGTTACATAATAAATTTGTCACTTTTAATTCTATTTGGGAAGATTTAAAGAATTTAGGGCTTTATGATTTGGGACTCAGTCAGTACATAGTGTTCTTTCTGCACTGAGGGAGGAATAAAAGGTCCTGTTTTATGGCTTGGCTGGTTGTTCTGCCTGTGATAGTTTTCTCCATTGCATGTTTTTCTTTAGTAGAATTATGGATGATAAAAGTGAACCAGAAGTAGCAAAATGCCAAATGGCAACTTGACTTTAAAGACCAGAACCGACCATGAATGAACTGAAAACTGCTTCAACGAGTATAAACACCTAACTCTTCTCTCACATGGGTGTCAATCAGAACAGCTCCAGTGAGGCTGCACTGGTTCAGCTCAAAACAAGAGGTATGCAGCAAGATCATTTCCAGTGTTTCCAGTCTGATGGTGTGTTTGATAGGACATGCTAAGTGATGTCAGAATTAAGACGTTCAATATAACAGCAGGGGGTAATCTCAAGAACTAAATTTAAACAGAAGTACAGCCCAGAAATGTCTTCTTCCATTTGAAAGATGGGATTCTTAGTGCATTTAAGCTGGCTGTTCAAAATCCAATTACTATTAAATAAATGTTTAAGGTAACAATTTTGCTGAAGACAGTTGGAGCATCTTTGAGGCAGATCTCAGCTGACTTCCCTCACTTTTGCTTGTTTGCACTATACATTTTATTGTGCCATCTTGTTCTCTGCATAGCCTGAGAATCACAGTCAGCTGACAGAAATTCCTGCTATAAACAGAATCTTTTTTTTCACTGAGTTTCCAGAGAGTATAGTGCTTCACTGCAGCAAGGGAGACCTTCCCAAAGAACAGGGCACTGCAGAGATCAAGAGCATAATTGCTTGGCTGCTGAGCACCTGAAAGTTTCAACAGGGATTTTGAATGCCTTGACATAAGGTGGGGTAAACCATAGGTCATGTTTACAGGGTGTTATTATTCCTCTGTAATGATACCAGTGTGCCTCTGCTTTCCTGTGGGAATGCTCTGTTCCAGAATAATCCTTTAAATCCTTTATTCTAAAATAGAATGCCTGCAGAAAGGAGGAACATGACAATACTTAGGGTCTGATACTTGCTCATCTGTAGTTCTCCTGGTCAATATAACCATGCAGTCAAGATTTTAAACAGTGTGAATAAAACAGAAGGGTTTCTCTGTTTTGGACTGATATATCTGAATTTTGCAAAGATTTCCTCCCCATGTTAGAGTATGTGATGCAGTGGGTAATGCTTTTTTAAAAACATACCTTCTTGCGTTCTCTCACATGCCTAATGTTAATTTTTTAAAAAAGAATCTTCATGTAGAAAACAAAGTCATACCATTACAGCTGCCATCTCATCTCTCTTAAAAAGTTCTTTTCAGCCTTGATGTACCTTCTGAGCATCCAGGCCCAGCTGGTGAGCTTTACTGTCCTATTCATTCTTTGTCTTCTTGTACCTCATACGATCACCTAATTCTCAGTGCCAGCTATTTGTAATCCATCCCTAACAAGGAACAAAACCTAAGAGAACAAGAAGCACACTTCTAACAAATATATCCAATTTTCATGCTGTTCATTTGTCTGCATGTGATCACCTTGTACCTGCTTCTCTGCTCACACCTCGCTGGACACTGAAACCTTTAGAGGCAAGACTGGGTTTTATTCAGTGTTTGCACAGCACAGGGCTAATCTTTCCTTGCACTCCAACTACTGCTAACATATGTATTTTCACAATAGTAATGAAGAAAGGTTCTAATACTCTGGAGAATAAAGGAAGAGGAAAAAACGTAGTTAAAAGGAATGACTTTTAGTCATGCAGTAGTGATGCAGGATTCATAGAATCATAGAATCATCCAGGTTGGGAAAGACCTCCAAGATCATCAAGTCCAACCCTACTGTGGTTACCAGACCATGGCACTAAGTGCCACATCCAGTCTCAGCTTGAAAACCTCCAGGGATGGTGAATCCACCACCTCCCTGGGCAGCACATTCCAATGCCTGAGCACTCTCTCTGTAAAAAATCTCTTCCTAATATCCAACCTAACCCTCCCCTGGCAGAGCTTGAGTCTGTGCCCTCTTGTCCTGCTGCTGGTTGCCTGGGAGAAGAGACCAACCCCCACCTGACTCCAGCCTCCTGTCAGGGAGTTGTAGAGTGTGATAAGGTCTCCCCTTCATACAGGCTGAAAGTAGAAAGATCCAAGAATATGCTGAACTTCCTAAAACTCCACTGTTATATAACTTCACATGAATTTCAGTGGAGTGTGCATTTATGTTTGTATCATTATCAGATAATTGTACTTTATTATTCACTTCTAATTAAAAAAAAAAGGCTCTGAAGAGTATGTTTATCCTTGCAGAGTTCTCTCAATAAAATAAGAGGAAAGGCAACAACTAAATCTGTATTCTGCCTCTATCTGGTCTGCACTGGCCAGAAACAGCAAAAGGAAAAAGGGATAGAGTAAAACTGTCTGATCTTGTTTTACACTCAGACCTGATTAAGGTTTTACATAAGATGATAAGTCACAGTCACTCTACAGAAATATAATCTAGTTAGACATTTTATTGGCATAATAAAGAGACTTTTTAATTTATATTGGTCAAATAGCTACTCTCTCTCTCTACTAAAAACATTTCCCTGACTGAGATCCACTAATACTGGATTAAAATCTGAACTAAAAGAGTAGAAACTAAAAAATAGTGATTATTGCAGTGGGTTGGGACAAAACACAGATCTTTTAAACGGATCAAAGCTGCTATAGAGTTGTGTATAGCTCTGGCCAGGAACAAGTGAGCAATGGTAATTTTCATTGGGCTTTGCAAAACACATTGGGGAGATGATTTAAATTGATTAATTCATCTGGACCTAGCACTCCTTTTTGTCCCTTATGGAACCAGTAAAAAAGAGTAAAAAGTAATGGACTGAAATAAAAAATTTCATGTGATTCATGCCCTCCCCAGGAGAAGAAATGCCACAGAAATTAGGAAGTCCTTGTGCTGATCCCATGGTGCTTTGGAGGCTGGAGCTGAAAGTCCCTGGCCGTGGTCTCCTGGGGAGGTATTTAGGAAATTAGGAAGTCCTTGTGCTGTTCCCATGGTGCTTTGGAGACTGGAGCTGAAAGTCCCTGGCCGTGGTCAGCAAGATTCCCAGAAACTTCACTGAGTAATTGATTGGGTTTAAGAAGAAAAAATGAGGGCAAGACTAATTTCATAGGAATTCTGTCACCACTCACTAAACTACGTAAATAATAGCAGCTTTTCAGTTGAATTTCATTAAATTTTTGGATGTGGCCTTAATAAAACATTGTGTTTCATCTGGTCATCACCAAGCACTTAACTAGATGCATCTCTGGGAGGATGTTTATAATGCTTAAAATACACTCCTGACAGAAATACAGACTGAATTATAGCTGACTTAAATGAAAGATTTCTGCATTTATCTCTTTCCTTATGGAACCATTTTACAACCTTAAGTGAAAAGTTAATCTCTGTAAGGTTTTTGAAACATTTATACATTTCAGCACAGACTGAATTATAGCTGGCTTAAATGAAAGATTTCTGCGTTTATCTCTTTCCTTATGGAACCATTTTTACAGACTGAATTATAGCTGACTTAAATGAAAGATTTCTGCATTTATCTCTTTCCTTATGGAACCATTTTACAACCTTAAGTGAAAAGTTAATCTCTGTAAGGTTTTTGAAACATTTATACATTTCAGTGAGGAATTATATCCCTATCAAATTCCATGGAGAAGTTAAAAGACCCACTACAAATGTAGAATTCTGTGGAAAAATCACTAGCTCTCCATACACATTCTACAGTGTCCAGTGGTGTTTCAATGAAGCCTTGGTGTCTCATCCTACTTGGAAATCTTTGGTTGCTCAATTAACAGAGCAAAACTGTTTTGCAATGCTCATCGTCTCTCTCTGGTAGCTGCAACCTGTAACTAGTGAGCTCCAAGGCAGGAATTGAGCAAAACTGTTTTGCAATGCTCATCTTCTCTCTCTGGTAGCTGCAACGTGTAACTAGTGAGCTCCAAGGCAGGAATAATGGCTCTCTCTCACAGTGGTTCTCAGACTAAAGGCCTCAGGAGTCTTTGAAAGCGACTACTCCAGTCTATAAAGCTCTTTCTTCTGCAGGAGCTAGACCCTACTCCTGACATACCTGATTTAACTTTTTCACATGTTCTCCTGAGATGTTTCACAGGCCATTTCAGGTCAGATCTCCTGGATCATAGGTTTTGAACCAACTACTTAAATCCTTAGATTTTTCTATGAAAAATCGATCTTTTTCATAGAACATTCCATTGCTATGGCTGGAGATGTCAGCATGAAAGTTAAATTTTGCAGCACTTCTTTAGGTTTCACAGATGTTGATTTGCCCAGAATCGAAGCAGTGAAAAGTGTCTTCAGAATTAGGTGTCCTATCTGAAAAGAAATATAATAGAACTTAAAATATATAAAGCTTGGCTGTGTTATACAGCAGCTTGGGAAGGCAGACAGTAAAAACCTAAGAGGCACTTTGAAAATGTGATTAAAAGTTATTTCATTTATTTAGTTTCTATCCAGGGGCAAAACACAGTGTAACCTGAGTGTGACTCTGTCTCAGCTGTGATACTTTCTGTCAAAATAGTTGTGGATCAACTTGATCTCTAGTATAATTATATGGCATTAAACTCTCTCAAATATGCTTAGCACACACACACACACACAGGGACAGGAGGTCATTTGTGGTATCAAAGCTTTATAACATGGAACTCTATGCAAAGGATTGTTGTTTTATAAATGATAGTTGTCACTTCAATAGCTCTTCTGTTGTCAAGACTTTTGGTTGAAGCCTGTGAAGTGATTCCTTGCTGGGCTCAGTGCTGTTATTGACTGGGGGATGGAGAGGACGTGCTGTTGCTGGGAAACTGAGAGGGAGAGGCAAAAGTAAAACGTGGCAGGTGGAAGCAGCATGTGGAAATGGTGGTGTTTCCTTTCAGTCTGAACAAGGTTTCCCTGCTTTTTTATGGATATGTACCTGTTGTAGCAGTCTCTGCATAGGTTGCTTGAGGAAGGAGGTGCTTGGCTGTCATTGGGAAGTTATGGTGTGGTCAAAGCACAATGAGGTGTGATTTCAGATAGAATATTATTGCCAAAATATTAAGGAAGAAAATGCTATACATGTTCCAAGAGCAAGAGAACTATCTAAATAGTGGCTATATTTTCTCTGCTTATTTTGGGTAAAGATGTACCCTTTTAGTGCACTGTCATGTAGCAGAAGAACCAAAAATAACCCAAACAAGCCAAAAAAGAACAGACTAACTTGGGCTGGTGCACCTCAGGTCTTAATCAGAGGATTGTCAAGAAAATGCCATGACCATCATTCCAACAGAGGTCTACTAGTGCATAAATAACAGAAAAATAAGAGAAACAGAAGACATATTTCAAGACTATTTACGTTTTCAAGTGAAGGGCATTGTGTTGGTGCATCATCTTTGTGCTGATGGGGCAAACATTTTAAAAAGAAGATAGTAGGAGATAAGAATGACAAGAATTTCCACTTACCATAAATGTGGACCTGATGGCTGGCATCTTGGTGTGAACCAAATCAAGCTCCTCCAGAGTGAAAAAAAAAAGAGATAAATTTGCCTAAAAGACTAAAACACTGTGCATGAGGTTGTGGGATTTAGGTGGTCACCAAGGGAAACCTTTAACCCATATTCCTCAATGGCAGAACACAACATAAAATGACAAATAACATTTTTCAGTTAGAGCCAGCTGAGTTTTCCTCTCATGTCCCCAACTAATGTAGGATCTACAGGGAGTATGCTAAACCTAGAAGTCAATAAATTCCTTGCTTCATTTGGAATAAACCTGTCAGAGAATCGTAGGATGTATGAACTTTAATTTTAGAGATCCATTCCAAAGATAAAAAAGCTTTACTATCTTCCAAGGGACAAACTGACCTAGGACATTACAGAAAGCCATTTTTCTTTTTAGTAGCCACATAATGAGAAAGGAAAAGTTCCTTTTTCACTGGTGGAGATTACAGTAAAAGAGCTGAGAACCTTCACATGGGAAGGAATATGTTAGAGCAATTTAAATATAGCACAACTTTCTTCATGCGCTGTCAAAGAGGGAGGCTGTTGTTTTTTGTCTTTGGAGAATGAAGAGGTAGTAGGGCTAAGCTGGCTGCTGCAGCACATTGCTACAGTCAGATGATCTGAGACAAGATTTATGCCAACATGTAAAAATACAGTAGTATGTAAGAGCTATGCATTGAACTATGTAATTAATATTGGCAATCAGAGAAGTGATGCTGAAACCGATGTAAAATTGTTTCCCAAATTAATATATGCATCAGATGACAAAGATGAGTGTACTTCTAGGTTCAGTGTTAGGTAGTATTGAAGGTACAATTGACTGTTTAATAGGGGAATCATTAAAGCAATAGATTTGAGATTAAAACAAAAATGAAAGTGAGGAGTGTACTGCCAAGAAGTTAAACTTGGAAAAGAAGAAATGTGTCCTGGAAACATGCTGTGTTTTATACTGCAGAGCTTTATTAGAAGGAAATATTTCATTAATGAAGTCTGGGGCAGAGAAATAGTGAAATATGCCAAAGATGACTATGGTAGGCAATAACACCCAGAGAATAAGGACAAAACTCTGCCTCATGGAAACCAATGAACTTTTGCCATTGACTAAGTGGGATCAACATCTTCCAACAGAAGTCAGTGGGAAATCACTAGGAGAAATGCCCAGATAGATGCACATTTGGGTTGAGATATAGATATAGATTGGTAGATATAGAAGGCTCTTTAAAAACATGAATTGTCAAACATGACCCAGTGAATACAAATTAGGAAAGGAATTGCTGTCCATCCACAGTTGCTAAGTCTCCATTCTGCCAACCTTACTCTGAACTAAAATCAATAGGACTCTTCAAAGGGCAAGGTACTGCTCACCATAATGCAGTGACTTGCTAAAATGCATTAGAAAGGATTTCTGGGGGCCTGTTTGATTTGTGCAAGTGTCGATGACAAATAACCTAGTGAATAAAGTGTCATTTTACATGCATTTACTTGAAATCATTCTGGTTTTCAAGCTTCACTTGTGATGTAGAGTTTCTGTAATCCCTTAGCATATCACAACTCTTGACTATAGCTTAGCCAGTGTAGCCACTCTCATTCAAACCTTCCATACACTAAGAATAACTGCAAAACACGTTAATGTCCAAAATTCATGGAACCTTTTGGGGTCATATATATTTGGAGGGATGCCCAGAATATTGAAAGTTTTTGGCACGTTGGAAGTGCTAATACATGTAAAATATATTCCATTTGATTCAGCCAAGACATGCCTATGAGCACAGAGTGATGCAAAAGGATGTGCCAATTAAAGCTAGTAGCAAGTCACTTCAGTGTAGGCAGTGTGCTGCTTTCTTCCAGGTAAAAATCCAGCTGAATGACATATCCACAAGTCATCTACTTGTTAGAAAGCATGGCAAGAGGAAATCTGGCTTGTGTTGCATTTTATTGGCAAAATGTCTGCAGAAAGTGAATCAAAGCAGCATTGGCAAGTATTAATGGAAAACTTCTGAGTTTCCTTTGCTTTGCTTTCTGGAACAGTGCAGCCTTGAGCCACGTCAAGGGAAGCATATCAGAAATCTACATGACACATGGGTGGATGTCATGCTGTGGTGCAACCTTTTTGTGCCATCTAGCAAGATCATTTGAAGAAGTTCTTCCAACAGAAGCTGCATTGGCAGGTTCAGTGTTGGGTCCCCTTGATGCCCTGTGGCTCTGGACACAAACGTGGCTGTCAGATAAAGGACACATGGGGGCAGAGAGTGGGAGAGGGACTGTAAGACCAGTGCTTGGAGTTGGGAGGACCTCGGTGTAAGGCTCACACTCAAATGAGGTTAGTTGGCAGGTCTTGAAAGCTAAATTTTAAATTTAGATGGACAGATATTTGAATTGCAAATATTTGCATTCTATTTTGGGAGTTGAAACAATAGTATGTAGGTTTAGCTGACTGCTTTAGTGATGGCTGTTGTCCTCAGATGGAGACAAGAAATACTTGTGAAGAAACTTCAATTATTCAGCTATAAGGAATCAGAAGAATTGTCCCCAGCACTTACCAAAAAATGGGTTAGAGAAATTCATAATCTTTTAGAGAATATTTTGAAGCAGTGGAATTTTTTACCATAGTCTCTCAGTCTTACATTATTCTTTTAACAGAGAATTCCACCTGGAAGCTGTTGTAGGTAGAAGGTGAGAGAGGAAATAACACTGTCTACATTTTACAAATGGAAAATTAAAGAGTAGGGCTCAATGGCTAGATTTGCAAAGTTAGTTATTTAAAATCCCCTGGAGTCAGATGTCCAGATGCCCATAAAAATCTTGCCCTGAATGACTTGCCTAAGGTCACAGCGGAAGTCTGTGGCAGAACAGGAATTTAAATCAGCTCTCCTGACTCTCTTAAACAACATCATATTTCCTCTGAATTAAGCCATACTTTTCCAGCCACAGATTGCTGAGCATTTCTGGTTTTATGAAGACCCCAATTCTACAGTAAAATCCATGTCTCCCTCAGCTTCCTAAATGGTGAAAACAGTACACTGAGGTTGACCTGCTCATGTCATCCAAAGTTAGATATTTATTCAGTTGCCTGCAATAGAATATCTGAGTCTGTATACAGTCAGGAAAGATACTGTGAGGAGAGTTAGGTAGTGAGGATACTCTGAATTGCTCTCTCCAGGCTCCATTGACTATATTGGGTGTCCATGCTGCTACAGCTCCTTAATGTGACATAGTTGCCTAAAATGAAGAGTTGTTGGAATTGGGGAATTGTTATCTTGGTCTCTAAAGGAAAGTGAGGCAGAAAGGAAAAGAAATTAAGTCCTTAAGTGAAATAGCTTTTTACTCAGCATGTTTTGGAGGAGCTGCCTTGTCTTCCACAGTCACTGTTAAACAGAAGAGAAAATAACAAATTTTGAGAGCTAAATGTCAATTTTTGAAGCCAGACTAAAAATCGATTGCTGTGTTTATTAAGAAACTGTTCTTTTATACTGGTCTTAATACTGATTAGAGAACAAATAATTTTGAAGTAAACGTAATTCACATAGTTAATTATTGAATACAAATGGTGAGGAAAAATCTCAGGAAATCTCCTTTTAATATTACAAAGGTACTTAATATATAAATATATACTTTTATTACAGCTGGATCATTTTAGGAGTTGAGCTTTATTCATCATCTTCATGTGTAGTATAGTATGTACATTGTGTACTGTACTTTAATTAGGGTAGGTGATTCACTTAAGAGATCAGTCAGATAATTAATTAATAAATCTGTTATCCAAACTGTGAAAAAAGAAAGAAATGAACAATTAGAGCTTTTTTTTAGCTATTTCTTAAATGCTGTATTTTTGAATGAGGACTCTGCTGTTAAGGGAATGGCATAATTTCCTCTAATTTGTCATTGAAAGGGATATTTTACACATAGTCCTTAGTTCTTTAATAGTCTAATTCTGAGCTTATTGTTGTGAACTTCTTGACATCGTTGACAATTTCCTCAGCCCATAATTGCAGCCAGTGTAAAGAATAAGGAGCAGGCCCTGAGTGCTCATTGTAGGGCAGAGGAAGAGCAGAGCACTGGTTTATCCCTCACAGTTATGTGGTTCTGGAAAAGACTTCTGACACCAATTCCTCGCAGCAAATTCCAGCACTGAAGTTTGCTTTTTTTGACATCTAAGATTTTCTTACTGGAGAGATGAAATTGTGATTGATTAGAAAATCGATTCAGTAATTCACACTCCTGTTGGATTTGTAAGATACAGAAATGTAGCAGAACACCCCAACTGATCATATTCTGAATAAAATGGAGAAATGGAAATTTTGGGGGGGACATTTGTTCAAGGCAGTATCATGAATGCACTGAAAAGCCTCTTCTTTTCAGAGAGAAATAATGTCCCTGTGCCCTGCTAGGTGTGCTGTGCTTGCAGCCAGTTAGATAAAGTACCCAGCTAGTCTCATGCATGGAAACCCAGTGGTCCCTGGAGGCAGCTGCCAGTATCATAATCACCCTGGGATGTGCCTTGGGAAATAATCAGACATGAGGAGAATAGTTAATCTTATGGAAAATGTCATGGAAAAAAGGAACATCAGGCTCCAGATAAAAATTCCCAAAGTGAAAGGAATGTCTGTACTCAGTGTGAACATGCTCTCCCAAATTTTTTGATCCCTGTGCTTCCATTTCAGAGTTATATAGCACTGGAACTCAAAATATCAGTACCAAACTTACAGAACGTTCTGGTTTTTTGGAAGTCCTAAGTATTCCAAAATGGTTTAATGTCTAGAGAGCCAAAAAAATGTGTGCTTGAATCATGGCTTCAAGGATCTGTGTTGCAGTTCAGTGCTCCCACAGAGGAATCAGAGGCACACCTATGCTATGGGCACATGCCAAGACCTGGCAGTGTTCCCTGGGTCATGAAGAGCCTTCAGATCCCTCATGCCCAGGTAAAATCACACTCAGCCAACAGCAGCTACCTCAGATGGAATGATGGCAACAGACTATTTTGCTTTGAAGCAACACTGTGTACTCTGCATCTGCAGGCAGATTATTTTAGACACCTGTTCCTGATGCTTCCACTCTGCCACAGGTAAATTTCCAAAAGTTTAAGAGCCAGTGTTGCTTGCAGTTTCCCTAGGGCACTGCCCTGCAGCTGCCCTGCTTTCTAATGGTACAATCATACTCTAAACTGACAGGTGTTGCAAGCTTAAGTGAGCAAGGAGAAATAATAAAAAGGGATCTAAAGAGCTCAGAAATATGTGCAGGGAGCAAAATGAGATTCAAGCTGGAGAACTGCAAGCTAATATATCTGGAGGAATTAATAAATTCAGTTCTGGGCAGCTCAATAGCAGAAATGTGAAAGGAATTTAGAGAGGACCAAGAGTGTAGCTTCTGCAGAATGATGAGTAGCACCAAGTGGGCAGTGCTGAAGCTCTTACTCAGCAAATGTTAGGGGATAATGGGTTTCCAGAATCTATACCTATTCTCAGCCCAATAAATAAGACAATTAGTGTTCAGATGAACAGGTAATGAGGACAACCCAAAGGGAGAAGAGACTGAAAGAGAGGAACTGCCCAAACTCAAGTGCAGGAGGCCATGGGAGAAACACAATATTTCCCATGGAAAAAATCTGCAGCAACATCAGGACAGGCGTGAAAGAAAACCAGAATGTTTTATCTCCAATTCCTTATTCCATAGGTGTTTGGGCTGCTTGTGTATTTATTACCTAGAAGTGACTTTTCTTGTGGCTAGGGGAGAAAAAGGATGGTAAATGGTCAAGTAAAACATGTGAGGGAAATGTGTGGGTTTGAAACAGAAGGTGGAAGGATTCTTGCACATGTTTAAAATGGCATATGTTTGTTTGGCTTGGATTGTAACATAATAGTTGTATGTGAAATCATAGAAAGAGATTGTGCTTGTATTTAATCTCAGATTAAAATTTACATTAATTCCAATTGATCATATCCAAGTTGGACTATATTTATATTATTTTCATTCAATTGAGCACAATGACCATTTCTAAAATACAGAATATTCCCTATACTTTAAAATTGTGTACAGGCAGTAGAAAAGTTCAGCTGCTGTGGTCATTGTGTAATTCACACCAAAAACTTGGTGAATTGAAAGATAATGTTTTCTAGGACACCTGAGCCTTGAGAGGTATTGTGTTTTGAAAATTCATTTATAGCTGGTATTTTCAGTGCATATTTCAGCATCAAGTGCATATACTTCAAAATACATTTTCACTGCTATTACATACTTTATTCTTGACATTTATTTTTGCCCCTTGTCATTAAAAACCTCAACAGTTCAATCTACTTTTCAACAACTCCTTTGCTAAGCACAATGATACAGAGGGAACAATTGCTGTCTTGTGTGTTGAGAACCATTTGAATCTGTTAATGATTGCACTGTCCATACACAATGCTTTAAATACAGACAGCTAGATATAAATCATGCATTCCTGGAGGATGACTTTAGGTGACTTGGAAGCTGAACATCTGTTCTGTAGGTGAACAGAATGGCAGCTAATCTCATAGTGTCAACGTGTTTATTCCCAATCTTTTTTGTTTGCTGCTTGGCTGTGTCTCAGCATGGATGATGCAAATGGCATCTTTGGAGAAGTAAGTGCACATCAGGATTTGAAACATGGGCAGGTCTGATTTAAAATCTTTTGCCACAAGTTGATCATGCCAGCTGTTGGGTAGTGCTCACCAGGAACCATATGTTGTGAACAAGATAAACAGTTACTGTATGCCATTCAGGCTTTATATTGAACAGGAAAAGCTTGTGTTTCCAAGGTAGAACTCCTCAGGAAAAGTACTACCACTCTACACCAGCTATCAGAGGGCATTGTTGCTAATAAATACCAGCAGGACTACTTTGCAGTAATAATTCTTAGTGAGCCGTCACTGAGCCAAATAATAAAGTCACTGCACACCCTTGGGTTACAATTCCATGTCTCTGCAGGAACAATTTACCCCAGCAAGAACTGGATGGGGCTGTGATTGTGTTATTGTTATTTCTGCCTCACAATTGTTGTTTTCATTGTGACTGAGCCCTCAGCCATTTGTTAACAATTTGGCTTTTTGTTGGAGGTGTGGCAGGGAATGGGAGTTGTTTTGGAAGGAAACAGTTGGAACAAATTACTTTGATTTCTCTATAGAGTTAATCAAGATGCCAATAAAAACAAGAGTCCAGATCCAGACTGTGTTCCTACAATAGTCAGAGGTAGGGCCAGAGGGTCTTTGTGGAATTTTTCTCCCTGTTATTCTATGAAGCTGGTCAAAGCAGTGTGGCTCATGCTGTTGCTCCACCAGCCTCCAGGAGCATGAAGCACAGCCTTGCTGTGTGTGAGCCTCCAGAATCCTTTACCTTTGCAGGAGTTTCAGGTTCTCTCTATTGCTTCCTGACAGTAGTGCACTTCTGATAGATAACGTGACATGTGTTAGGGCAGAAGGAAGAAATTGGACACAAATGACAAAAAAGAACATCAATCTTTAGGGTGTGTGCACTTTTTTAGCCCGTCCTAGCAGGGTCCTCCCTTTCTTCTAATGCAGAAATGTAAATCAGCTTCAGGATAAAGTTCTGAAGGCCTTGAGCGGCCACTTGCAGGTGAGAAAATATAGGGAAATTAATACTCAGCTGGCTTTTCCTAAGGATTTGGGATAGTATTGCGGGATGTTCTGTACTATGGAGGATATCCAGCAATCTTCCCAGCAGCATAATTTTTACAGCAGTAGCTTCCAACAAGCTGTAGAGACTCTATGAACAATTTTTTCCCCCTGTTAACATTGCAGTATGGCCAATACAGAGACTGAAGAAACACTTCCCAGTTGATGCTGTTGCTAACAATTGGTGGTGACAGTGCCTATTCTTATTCTCCAGCCATGTGCACATCTCCCTTGAGCTCCAGGAGAACTTTCTCTAGTTAATACACAAGCAGACACCCTGCTGAGGTGCCTTTAATCTGTCTGTACAAGGCCATGTGTCTTGAAGAGGATCAATGCTGCCATACAGGCTGCCTTGAAAGAGCTAACTGACCATCGGATAGAGTTGCAGCTACTAAATTAAGTTGCAGAAGATGTATAGAAAGTGTTTTTGTTTGTGTGTGTGTGCTGAAAGAGAAGTACAAGGTTAAATGGAACAACAGATACTGGTGAGGCCTTATGGTCCATGATGAAGAAAGAGGTCTAGGAAACCTCATGTCCCTTTATTTTCATAACTGGTGAATTTTCCCCCTGCAATAACTACTCTTTGCATTTGGTGTATGGCAAGTTTGAGACTTGTTTAATAAACAGCTCAGAGAGCTGTTGAATTCTGTACTTTGCATTCATAGCATTTCTGTGTGATTTTGAGATAATTACCTCGCATATTTAAATGGATTAGTGAGGAAACAATGGCTTTTCATACAATCAAATCCTTTCAATAGGTATTTTTTCTGGAAGGGGTTGTTTGGGGGCTGTGGTCCGACAACAAAGCCTGGATTTGTTGCATTCTGATGGAAAGGAATTGGGTTATGAAGCAGCTTGCCATTGCCTTGGAGAAGGCTGAGAACATCAGAGTGCTGGACCCTTTGGAGAATGTGGCTGTTCTCCTGAGACTCTGGAACAGGAGCTGAGCCATGCTGAAAATCTACCTCCCTATTTAGGTGCTATGAACTCCTGGAAACCAGTGCCAAAAAAAGTCCCCAGAATGGGACACATTCTAACCACAACACACTGAACACCAGTCATAAGCAAATAACATACTTTTGAACTGTTATGTTCAGTCCTGTGCTGCTCCACCTGAATACATTTTATGTTGAGGCTTCACATAAACAATTGCAGAACAGTTCAGAATAAGAAGATAAAAACGCTTCTATTCGGGATAACTCAAAGGTTTTTTAGATACTTACAGAAGAAATTCCTCTCTCACCCTCCTGAAATGTGATCATTACAATAACATATATTGCAAAAGAAAGCATCTGTATCAACACCTCCTAACATAACTGAATGGAAATACTGACTTTGCCTATTATTATTGTAAAGGTTGTTAGTTCTGCTAATAAAATGTCTCCTAAGCTCCACAGCTAGATGGGTTTCCTGTGGAATTGTCTAAACCCTTCCAATGTTTGCAATATTAAGAAAAGTATTTGCAGAACTGCTGTACCAGAATAGGGCCACCTTTCCCAGGAAATACAGCTCCAGTTACAGCAGTATTGAAAAAAGGCCAAAGAGGCCAGAGCAGAGAAGTATAGACACATTTTCTCGTCATATGTGGAATGCTGAATTATCACTGCCATGCAGCACTTGGGCTTGGAATTGAATTTGCAATGGGAAGCTTATTGCAGCAGGACCAAAGGGCATGAAGACACACTCCTACACACTTTTGCCACTCAAACCCTTTCTGCCCCACATATACAGAGTGCTTTAATTGCTAGTGGGTTCTTGTCTCTTTTCCAAAGCCCACAGGCTGCCTCGCCCTTCATCTTCCTGAATTCTTTACCATTTTCTGGCAGCCATCTGCTGTGTCTCCGTCGGAAATGTCTGCTCCTCTGTCTTAATTTAAAAAAAAACCCAACATTTTCTTCCAGTTCTTTTGCAGAGCAGTGCACACCCTAGGCTGTTGCTCACAGTAAGCTGTGTCCTTGTCTCCATAGCTGTAACTGTGCACAGAGGGAAAATGGGCAGATGCAAGATCAGCTTGGAAAGTAAAAAGTGGATGAGGCTCCAAACAATCTCGTATTCAAACCCAAATTGATTGCTGAACTTTCAGCTCAATTTTAATTTCCCTTGATGCCATCTTTTAAAAATAAATATGCAGGGTTTTTTCATTGGTATCATCCAGCCTGCTATTACTGACTGTTGCCAGGATGTTCCAAGCAGCCACACGGTGTGTATGTGAGAGGTCTCAATATCTGCAGATGAGTTACAATAACAATCTCTCTTGGTCCCTCAGTTTAAACAATTTAAAATGTCATGTCAGGAATGAAAAGATATTAATCACTGCACAGCTAAAAAGAGCTCCTAGGAAGAAGACTGAAACTGTGGTTCCAGAAGCCTGTTGAATGAGATGGGGATGGGGCCGAGGAGAAAATAAACTTTGCCTTGAAAACTCGATTTAGGAGATGTGAGATTCTGTAGGTTCTGAGTGCAAGTCCACAGAGCTCAACTTCTCTTTTGTTTTGAAGAGAAACACCATGTAACATGCAGGAGCATGGCAAATAAAGGGTAATATTTAGATATTTGGGGATAACTGAAATATAAACCTAAGTGAACTAGGTTTTTTAATCCTAAGTGGCATTTTGTTTAAGCAGCATTTAAAGATTATAACAGCAGGGGCCAACTTTTTTCTTTCATAATTAGCCCTATTAGAATGAAGACATGCACATGCTTGACCTTGAAACAAGAATCAATATACTTTTTTTTTTGCTTTTGTATATGTTTTCCCCTTTTTGTTTCTTTCATCATTTAACATACTGTTTGATCAACATCTAATGTGATGTAATATATAGGAAAGGATTGAACACAGATGTTTAATGTAAGTTGCATATTCTTTCACTGTTATGATGTACCAAATTACCAAACCTTGCAACAGTGCACAAATGTTTATCCAAGTGTTTATTGTGGTGATGTTAGATTGTGTTCTGAAGTAATGATTACATGGTCCATTGAGACATGATCAATTCCTGATTTTTTTAGCTGACCTGCTGTATGATCTTAGGCAAGTTATACCCTTACTCCTTGCCAGTCATTTTCTTACCATGTTTATCAGCTTCTGATTATGTAAATAGTAAGATATTTACAAAAGAGTGAGGCGTCTACTGTATTTAATGGGATTTAACACAATATGATCTGGTCTTGTTTGAATCTGCTTGGCATGAAATAATTACTTATAATGTACATAATCACGACTGTTAATCCACTGCAGTTGCCAATGGCACGTTTTCTTTAGGGAATATGTACATTAATCCTCTCATACTGATATTGCCATAATGATATTAAAGTTGTAAGAGGTTGAACTGCAAAATTCAAATCTGGTTATTTAATAGCCTCAAAGAGCTTTGAGAACTATTTGGTTTAGGCCTTAGTGAAAATCAGAGGAATGGGAATATCAGCTTATACAGTAGCACTGGTCACTGGTAGCTCAGGTTGCACTTCAATCCTCCCTTCACTTTGAGGGCAGAAATTTTAAGAACTTGCCAGGGATTGCCCACCCTTTAGCTTCCATAAGATTTAAATGTTTTGATGATTATTTCGCTTTTCCCATCCTGCTTGCAATGTCCAATTAAATGTAGGAGAGCATCAACTTCATGAGAAGCTTCAAGCTGGTGTGTAATCATAGCCATGTCTGTGCTAGAACTGTAATTAAGGACGGAAGCCAGATGGGACACCCTCAGTGAGCACGAGAGGTGTAATGTCAGAACAGGGAAATTTCAAAACAAACTTGGAATAGAATCAAACAACTCTTTTTCTTAGAAACCTGAGTAACCTTGGAAAAGATAGCACTTTAGAAATACGTAGTCTGGTCCTAAGAAACATTTGCTTTTCTCCTCCCATGGAACATGGCAGGTACTAGTGACAATACAATGCCAACTGGAGGAAGAAATACAATAGATTCCTTGAAGACACTAAAAACTGTTTTTCCCTTGTCCCTCAATACCAGAATTGCTCTTATTTTTTCATACATACTTATCCAGTAGCAAACGATGCTTGACTAATGAGTTGGAGTGAAGGGATGAAGGAGTCATGGAGGTGGCATTGGCAACTCTCTAGGAAGAGATTCTTCTTCCATGTGGACAAAGTCAGATGTTGTGCATGAATTGTGCTCCAGCTGCATTTCCACCTTTGCCCTTGATATAACTTATTTCATAATCAGCACAATTTATAGTCAGAGTTATTTCTTCTTAAGGCAGATCCTACATATATTTGAGCACTCTATATGTATATGAGAAGTCCCATGATTACCATCATACTAAATTATTAATTTAACTCCTGCTGGTTGACACGATAAGTATGACATTTCCGTAGAATATTTCAAGCATATTTCTAAGGGAGGATACAATTCAGAAGAATGTTTGACTCTTGTTAAAATATTTAACTGGAGTCACTTTTAGAACCAAAGGAGTTGATGTCTGTTCCTCAGTTTGTGCATCTCTATGTGTGTGCACACAGCCACAGGTTTTACAAATGGAAGGTACAGAGATTAAAAACTGATTAGTTTTAAGAATCCTCCCCAGTATCACGCACATTGGTACATGCACATTGTACAGAACATGTACTTCTTGCAAAACCTGCCAGGCACAGAATGAAATCCCTTTTATGAGGACAGCTGGAGAGTTATGCAACTTCAGGAGGATTATGCAGCTGTGTATATGCTGTGAAGTTGCCTGATGGATTACGAGCCTGTGTAGGTTTGATTTAAAAAGAAAACTTAATTCTCTTCTGTAGTGAATGGAATGTTTCCAGAGAGGGCCAGAAACCTGGAATCTACAGAACTGAGAGACTCTGACAGCTGCATAGGCCTATTTTGGTGTCTTCAGTCTGGACAGCAATGAGAGACTGACCATGTCTAGGCAGGACCTGTGCTATCCTGCACTCTCTTTAATGGAAATTGTGTTCTCAGTCTCTGCAGAATGTGCCCAAAGCTCAGTGTAGAAAGGCTATTTGTAAATGAGTCCTATCTAAATCCTTCTGTAAAATGCCACCTAATGAAGATGGGTATTTTACACAGTTTTATTAAACTGTAGAACATTGAGTAGACATGTTCTATCAAGAATTGCAGCAGTTGTGCTTTAGAAGCAGATGTCATTTTACCTACTGTTTCATTGGAAGAGTTTGATCCTGTTTGTACTCAGGCACTGCCCTAGCAGAACCGAGTGCCACAATCTTCAGCATTTGCAAAGAGGAATGCTGGAAGCAAATATGCAAAGTGAAAGGCACAGCTATTCCTGGTGGCTGATGGCTCTGTCTACTCAACCACAACAAGCCTTTGAGCTGGAGAAAGCTGCAGGGAGTCCTGCAGGTCCGTTGTGCTGTTTCCACAAATGCTTTGGAGAAATGAACAGGCCTTGCACTTGAGAACACAGATCAGAGACTAGAGTTGTTCCTGCTTTTAAAGAATTCATCTTTGACATAGACAAGATACACGGACGACTTTTGAAGCTCTGTAATTCATGTGCAGCACTGCCTAAAGAAGACAGAACCCAGAAGTTATTTCAGGTGGAAAAGGTTGTCAGGGAAGGCAAAGCATATGCACTTTGATCATCGATACAGTATCTCTTATGTAGTATCACATCAGTACTGCGAGCATGAAAACAGATCGATAAAATACTACACTGCATTGGTTAACTGTTCTGAAACTCAAACAGCCCCAAACCCCCTGAATTGCCACATGATACCTGGGAAAATAAACTGTAGGGTATCACATTCAGTAAAGTTTCACCTGCTTCTGTGTTTAGGGATTCTTTGCTGTCTGACTATGAAATACACTTTAAATAATTGCCCCAAACTACAAGTTAGAGGCAGGGATGCTGTAAGCACAGCAGGCTGAAATGATTCAAAAACGCGTTGTCAGTAGGCAATTCTGATTGTATTAACATCCATTTCACACGAGGGTCACAGCTCTGAGTTCAGTGAATTTACTCTTGATTTATATGTCTATAAAGGACAGGAACAATCATAAGATACTCCCTGTGATACTCTGAAATCAATACAAAGAACCAAAGAACAAGGAAGGCTGCTAACAAGCTTTCAGGTCATGGACTGAGCGCTGCAGTCTACTTGTCAGCCATTGGTTGAAAGTGGAGCAAAAACCAGCTATAAATTTGCTAAACATTAGATACCTGTTTGAAAGTGATTTTATTACATTTGTGAAATGAAGAAGGTCATTAGAAACATCCAGATTTTCCCTTTGTTCCCTTGGGGCGCTGAAATGCCTAATGTGTGATTTGCATTTGCTGCACCAAGCCAGCTTTGTACAGCTTTGAATTTTCAGGTGAAAATTATTCCTTATTACACTTTCTGAATGTGTTTCCTTACATTTCCATTTCTGTGAACTTGCTCTATTATTTCCACTAAACTGGACTTTCTTAAACTGCAATAATTTTTTTTGTGTGTAACACAGAGCATGCTTACCAAATTAGAGCTCTTCATGTTACAGACTAGACTCTGACATGTCATTTGAAGAATGAGCTGAAGAGCAGCCAGAAACATTTGGTTGTTTTCTGCATGTGTTTCAATAATAGCCCCAGGCTCACTAGAGATTTTCCATGCTATTTTCCTTTGATGTTAGTGTGACACAATTTGTAGTTCACTCTAGGAGTGCCAGCTCACACTCAAGTAAGTTCTGCCCTGAGACTAAATAGAAGGCAGGGATGGGATTTGTTTTCTGCATGCTATAGGTGAACAGAAATTATTCCATTCCTAGTTCTTGTCTCGAGTTTTTCTTAGTGCCAAATGATGCAAGAGGCTTGCTTTTAAATATTCCTAAAGAATCCCTGCCCTCATTCCCTCATGTCAGTGACTGAAGGATTAGGTGGAGCTTCCATGTGCAACGCCACATCATTTGGCAGGCTTGGAGACTGGAGCTAAAGGAAATGCAAAATTCACAATTTTCACATAAATCCCCTTTTGTAAGGTAGAAAATCCACATTCCCAAAAGTTTCCCATTCCCCAACAGCCTGAGAATTGTTTTCCTTTATCCTTCAGGCACTGTGATTGTGACCTTCCCCTGAGTTGGCAGTTCTCACTGAGTCAAATTCCATGAACCTTCTGAGCTTGTTTGACTTGAGGCTGCAGATATTCCATATTGGATAAGATCCCAGTAATCTGCTGTGCTTTTCCTTCTGTGTTACTTCTATACTGAAACGGCAGCTACAGAAATTCTATCGTTTCTGTGACTGATGCAAAACCTCTCAAAACACAGGGACCTGCATGGTAGTAAATTTTCCCTACCCTAATTTGTAAGGCCTTCTCTGATCAAGCGTGGTGCCAGCGTATGAACTCAGTATTTCTGCCACTGCTTAAAGCTTAAACTCATCTCTGAAGATGCAATTATTTACGGTTTTCTCCCTTTCAGCTTTATGGCTCCCAGCAAGCATGATTAAGGGGGAAAAAAAACCAGGCTAAGTTGCAAACGCGCGGCATCTCTCAAGGAGGTAGTGTAGGCGGTGAGAAGGGAGAAGGGAAATAGCTTGAGACTTCTGTTGTTAAAGGAAATAATTATTCAGATAAATAGTTTGTAAATGTAAAGAATAAATACTATTTGGAAAATGTGCCTCTGAGTAATGGATAGGGATTGCAGAAATGACTTTTTGAAATATTATGCAACCTCTTAGGGTTTTGGGTTGGAAATCCTTGTTTTTCTCCTTGTTCCACTAAACTGCTGTACTGAACTTTGTACTTAGGGAGGTCACTTTCTTCACTGTCTTACTAACTCAATAGACCTCAGTCTCAGCTGGGCCTTCAAGGCATTGCTTCAATACAAATATACAAATAATGATTCTGAGGCTGGAAAATCTCCCTGCCTATTTTAAATGGGTATTTGTTTTTAGTGAAGATATAAATTACCAGCATGTCCTATTATCAGGGTTGCAGCTGTGAAACAGGCAACTGGAAAGTAGAATTTGTTTTATTTGAAGAAAGAATTGAATCTGAAGATCTTGATAAGGCTTAATTTAAAAAAATTCTCATGTTTCTTAACTCTAAATTCTGCTTTTCTGCTGTACTCAATTAGATTTATAAGCAAGTATTTCAGAGGCATTTTCTAGTAGTTCTAAGGAATACTTTTGCTTTGTTTCTCAATATATACTCTCTATGTGTACCTTTACTCACTGAAACAATACCTAGATCGAACGACCGAGTAACGTCAGCAGTGGGTGAATCAGTGAAAATGAGTGGTGTGGTTTTCCTGGAGGGTGAAGAAATTTGCATGGCTGAAATGCTTCTGAGACCATTCTTTTCTAGCAGAAAAATTTCTAAGTATGGTTGGTTGAAACTGCTCCATTGAAATTGTTTCTCAACAATAAATAATGATGTTGACTAGAAACATGGTTTTTTCTACAGAAATGTTTCTTCTGGAAGATGTTGATTCTTCTCTTTTTAAAAAGCCATGGAGCACAAAGCCAACATATTTCAGTCAAACTTGCTAAATATTTTTCAAGGAAAATTAGATATGGCTAGATTTGCTCTGGGAAAAAATCCCAAGCCCTTGACTGGGGCCTAGTTGCCCTAAACCTTCTCTATAGGTAAAGCCTATAGACAGGGAAAGTGATTTCCCAGAGTGACAGATCTTATGGACATCAAACTTCTGTTCTGTCTCCCAGATCTTGCACACATCTGAACTTAGTGACTTGCCCAAAGTTTTGGCGTAATAACAATCTGGTGTACAATTCCCTGAAAGGAGGTTTGAGTCAGGTGGGGGTTGGTCTCTTCTCCCAGACAATTAGCAGTAGGACAAGAGAACACAGACTCAAGCTCTGCCAGGGGAGGTTTAGGTTAGATGTTAGAAAGAGATTTTTTTATGGAGAGAGTGATCAGGCATTGGAATGTGCTGCCCAGGGAGGTGGTGGATTCATTGTCTCGAGAGGTTTTCAAGCTGAGACTGGATGTGGCACTTAGTGCCATGGTCTAGTGACCACAGTAGGGTGGGACTTGATGATCTTGGAGGTCTTTTCCAACCTGGTTGATTCTATGATTCTATGTTGAATAAGGTCTGTCTTACTGTAAGGATGGAAGTGTGTTGACAGGCAGGATGGGATTGCTATATCGTCACTGACTGTGTATTTGATGTTTCTGAGATTTCAGATCTAGGAGAATTATTTTGGCACCAGGTTTCCATGGACAATATGAAGGAAAATAGAACGGTACTGAAAAAGTGTTTGGTTCATTCAGTGTCTCTATTTTGTCCCTTCAAAATAGGTATCTCCTGAACTGGAAAGGAACTGGTTAGTAACAAATGAGAATTCTTCAAGAGGGAAATCAATGTCCCAGTACTAATTAGATGAAATTAAGATCATTCAAATATTTATATAGGGAAGGCAAGTATTCCGGGAACATGCTGGGATAAATCACATGGCTGGAATATTAATAGCGAGGTAATAAATCTGCACAGAGAGAATCAAGGTGAAAACAGAGGGAAGGGATTGTACTATTTATCAAAAGACAATTATACTAGCAGGTTAATACAGCTGGTTAGTGAAAGAAGTATTAACAGTGAAATTTTATGTTCTATGCTGACAGAGAAGGGTGAATGAAAGAAAAAATGTAAAGAGGAATTAAGATGGAACATCTACCAAGGGTCACAAAATAGGGACAAAGTAACTGAACCAAATACAAAAACTGGACCCATAGCCCCAATTCCGTTACTTGCATCCCTGGAGCGGAGTGCAAACTTGCACGTGTGTAGAGTTTAGGTGCAAGGCTGTGGTCAGGCAGGAGCTCTGGGCCAGTGCAGAAGGAATTTGAAGCTGTGCTATCAATGAGCACAGACCTGAGCAGGTGCCCATGGCTGGCCCCTGTGTGGGCAGCATCTGGCAGGCTGATTTCTTGGTGAATTGCAGGCAGCCTGCCCTTTTCACTATCTCAGATATCCCAGCAGGGACACATGGAGTGAGGCTGGGACCAAGGCCTTCTCTTCTGTCTTGGAAAACTGTACACTTCAATCTTAGACAGCTATAGTGAGAGTTAAGTCCTATTGTCCAACAGGCTTCAAAATGTGTAACTGCTTAAGGTTTGGTCAGTAAAGTTCCTTAAGGCTCTGAAGTTCTGGGGCATGTCCCATTCTGCTTCTAGTTCAGCTGAATCCCCCCAGAGACTCTTGAGGAGCCTGGGCAGTCTGAGCATGTCTGGGAAGGGCTGGGGAGCTGGTTCTCAGCAACCTCTGGATGAGCAGGCAGAGATGTCCCCCTTTTATACATTCAATCAGGAGTTTCCTGTTGTAGGCAGGATCCTATTAGTTACCAATTAAAGATGTTCTTAGTTTTTTTGTAATACTACCTAATTTCTTACTCCAGGAATCAAAGTGACTAGTCTGGGTACTACTGCTTTAATTTAGTTCATTGTCACTTTACTTCTCTTAGGATATTTCTTTGTCACTTTCTTGAAAAGAAAGTGGAAGGGAAACTATGAACAAGAGCTTGAGAACTTGGTCATTTATTAATTGTAACATTGGTCTATTTTTTTGCATGATGGATTGTTTCATTACCATGCTAAAGTAAAGGGGGGAAAGGCAGGACTTGTTCCAGTTTTAATTACTGCTCTTTAGCATATTCTGCTTCAAAATCAGCATTAAATACATGTATTTTTTTCTAGGTCATATATCATAGTGCCACATAATGGCAAAAGAGTTCAAACAACATGGAGCCTGGAAATGTCAAGTGTGGAGGAAATGAACTGGCACATTATTTTAATTTTTCTTCTTTTTTATTAAGCTTTATAATGCTGCATAGCCACAAAATGTACATAGCAGTTAAAGGTGAGAACAATGATCTGCATGAGAAACATAACAGAGGCAACGTGCAGCCTTTGTGCAGACAGGTACTGTAGTCCCCATCAGGAGGCCAGGAATGGGAACTCTACTTTTGGGAGACCTCTCACCTGAGAGCTTGGACTGCTTTGGGTCATGAGGGCTGTAAGCAGACTCTAAGTTACCTGTTCAGGTGATGCCATGCCCTTTGCAGAAGGCACAGTGCTGCATCTTCCCTCACAGCCCCACTAACAAAGGGAAAAGAGTGACTTTCCCCTTGAAAACAGCATGAGAGCTTAGAAATCTCAGATATAAAGTTCTCCTTGCCATGTGCATTTATATGTGATCTGAACACCTTCATAGCAGTAGTTGGTGATTTAAGCTTAGGATCTTCTCATTCTCCTAAGCAAAATTAAATGTTGTGAGAACATCTCCAAGGGAAGGGCTGACTGCAGTTTATGCAGATGTACCCTAGCTGGAACAGGAATGGCAGCACCAACTTGGTGTGGACTAAAAGATCTGTAAATCCAAGTAAAATCTCCAGCAGTCTGTGCTGAACTCCATACTGGTTCTATTACAGGGCTGTTTGTATCTCTGCTAACTTGTTTAAAGCTACTTTGGCTATTTCATCATAAGCTGCTAGAGCACCTTTCCTTCAGCCTGGGGATTCATTCAGGACACACAGAGCACCATTTTCTCCTTTCTCTATGCCTGTCTCTAGCAAAGGCAAACATCTGTGTGATGGTAGTCATGGTTGGCAGCAGCCCAGCCATACCCTCAGATCAAACTATTGGAGCACAGTTGCACTGTCTATTCCTCTTCCCTTCATTCCAGTAAAATAAATATGAAAGGACTTCATTCACACAGTCTAATTTAGAGGTTTGTGGAGTCTAATTAATGCATTAGTCCATACATTTCAGACTGAGATTTCTAGTTAATTCTAAAAAATACTGAAGCATCCTGCTGGAGGCAGTCGTGGCAAGCAAGGCCCTTCCAAGGAAACCCAGGCCACAATCTTGGCTGCCTGTGTCAAGAATCCTGGGCAAATAGTTTGGGAAATGAGTAAGAACTAGCTTTGAGGAGGGTATTTCCCTGAAGTTCTCTGCTATAGTGTGTAAGAGTAGGGACATAAGAACTTATCTTCTTGATTTCACTTCTCCAGCCTGTGTGGTGGTTGACATGCTTTGGATCACCTCCTCAGGGTCAAACATAGATCCATTTTTTCCTCTGGAAAGATAATGGGCCCACTGCTGTGCCATGTGGCACATCCTCAGTTGGTCTAAATTGTCCTTGTGAATCTATTGCAGAAAATCTTGGCTCTGCTGAAGTCAATGGCAAAACTCTCACTGATTTCAGCAGGGGATCAGGATTTATTCCAGCGAGTTCAGTGGAAGTACAGTTTTTACCCACTGCAGGTCTGGCTCCATTGGTGGACACTTGTTCTCAGTTTGGTTTTGTTTAAAATTTTACAGAAGGCTGTCAAAGATCCCCACCAAGCCCTGGAGCCTGTGGAGCTTTTCTCCCCATGTGAAACATAACAACTTGTGCACATAGAACTTGCTTTCTGTACAGAAATAAACTTCTACATGAAGGCAGTTACTGATTCTTTTTGTTTATATCATTACTCTTCAGTACAGCTGTTATCCATATTAAAGCATATTTTCTAACCCCCAGTATTTTCAAGAGTAAAAATCCATCTTAATTAGCAGAGCTATTGGCTGGGTTGTTTGACATTTCTGTAATCTACTCTGTCTCCTTATTTTTTTTCTGGATGCATCATATACAAATAAGAACTTTGATTTCAAATACAGAGGGCCAACCCCTCTCCCTTTCAAGTTTATGAGCAAAAGTTATTTCAATTTGAGCAGGATGGGATGGATGGAACATAAAAAAAGCCACATCATCAGCTTAAAATACAAGTCCAATAAAAATGAGGTTGGAACTTTACCAGCTGTGTACTGATGAAAGTATATGAGATTTTAAGTACGAGAAGCTGCTCAATATGGACTCAAAACCAAAACAAAACAAAAAATGAGCCAAGAGAAAACCAAACCAAAAGGACTGGGAGAAGTCTGGTGCAGACTGCAATCCCAAACAGAGGTCATTTGAAAAGATAAGTAAAGGGATGTTTGAAAGCAACGTACAAACTGATCTACTCCATTATCTGGAATAATCTTTCCCCTTTTATCCTTAACCTAAAAAGTGGGAAAACGAAACCAAACCATCAAACCAAGCATGCAGAAAATCATGTACTGCCATAACTGATCAGGTCTGGGGTGCATAAAACCTCATAACTGGCAGTAAGCAGGATGGGCTTCCTGTTATTTTTCTTCTATACCCTTCACTTCTGTCCATAATATAGGAGTGGAAGGTAATAATTGTACCCTTAGACATAAAGGAGCAAGAATAGTCAAGGATACCCAAGAAAATTCCATGGCAGAGGACCAGCTTCCTGCAGGCAGATTTCCAGAGGGGTATAACACATGCAGGTACAGTGTGATCAGCCTGCAGCAGGTAAGGCTGGTGGGGCCAGCAGGAGCACAAGAAGGGCTAATAGGATTCTGCAAGGTTAAAGTGGTGAGAGCGACAGATGATCCAGTAATGTAACAGCTGAGTAAATATATACATTATCTGAAAGGAATAAGCAGTATGGCATTTATCCTGGCCATATGGAAACACATATAACTGGTTTTTTTTTCCCATAAAGGACACTCTTGATTATTTAATTATTTCAAAAAATCTTCATCTATATTGTATTTATAGTATTCCTAGAGGCTTTCAGGGTCTGTCTCTCCAAGTGCAGACATTTAATATAAGATAGCTTCGCAGCAAGTAATTTCAGTCTTATTAGCAAATAGTCCAAATAAGTAATTTCAGTCTTATTAGCAAATAGTCCAAATAAGTAATTTCAGTCTTATTAGCAAATAGTCCAAATAAGTAATTTCAGTCTTATTAGCAAATAGTCCAAATAAGTAATTTCAGTCTTATTAGCAAAGCAAATAGTCAAGTAATTTCAGTCTTATTAGCAAATACTCCAAATAATTTTTCCCTGTTGAAATGGCTTCTTAAGAGTGATATATTGGATCGGATGAAGATCTCTGGTTGTGCTTCGCCTCTCTTGGTGGTGCTTTTTTCCCATTTGGGTCATTGCTTTCAACTGGAAACCTAGACTCCAACAAAACTCACGCCCGAGGTGCTTTAAGTTTCCCCCGCCCGTCTCACTGCTGTTCCTTGCCCATCGGTTTTTTCTGCGGATGCACCGGCAGAGCCGGGACGGCGCAGCCCGCGGCTGTCGGTAACGGGACTGCCCAGCGCTCGGGGGCGTTTCTTTCTCTCCGAACGCTCCGTGCTCCCCGCGGTGCCCCGAGCGCGGAGCGGTCCCGGCCGGGGATGCCCGTCGGGGCGGGCGGTCCCGTCCCCGCTGCCCT
>NW_008680740.1:0-19369 GCF_000695815.1 Acanthisitta chloris
TTCCCAGGTGCTGCCCCTCTCACCCTCTCCTACCTACAGTGCAAACCCCAGGCACGATTCCCAGCATCTGAGCCCAGGGAGCAGCACTCTGAGCTGATGCACTCATGCAAACCCAGAGGCAGCATGCAGTCCCCTCCTGTCATACCCACACAGACACAGGTGAGCCTGCAAGTCGCTTCTCACCCATCAGCTTCCCCCATAGTGGCCAAGCCCTGTGAGCTCTGAGGTGGCTGTGAGCACAGCCAGTGCCATCTGTGAGGCTGCGGAGCAGCGCAAGGAAGGATGCAATGTGCAGCCCCTCCAGAATAAGGATTGCATTTGCTGTTGGAAATAACCTGGTAGCTTTTTGTGAAGATAATCTGCCCATCCTCGGGCAGCCCATCGGACCGCTCACTCCGCAGGCCCCAAGGCAGCGCTTACACTGCTCTGTGACCACACCACCCGGCCCTGAAGAACAAGGCTTTTATATTCTGTGGTTAATTAGCTCTGCCAATAACTCCAGGCAAAGAGAAAAAAAAATTGGCACAAACGCTGCCACTGTACAAACAAAGAATTTGGAAGGAGGAAAGCTGATAAACAATGCATCCTAAGGAGGCTGAGTGACACCAAACTTAACACAGTGGAGTAGCAAGTCATAGAGTTGTTTAGGTTGAAAAAGCTCTCTAAGATCATCAAGTCCAACCGTTCCCCCAGCACTGCCAAGTTCACCACTAACCATGTCCCCAAGTGCCACATCTACACATCTTTAAGTGGTTGAGTCACCACTTCCTTAGACAAGCCCTTGACAACCCTTTTAGTGAAGAAATTTCCCCTAACATCCAATCTAAACCTCCCCTGGTGCAACCTGAGGCCATTTCCTCTTGTCCTGTTGCTTGTTACTTGGGAGAAGATACTGACCCTCACCTGGCTGTGACATTCTTTCAGGCGGTTGTACAGAGCCATAAGATTCCCCTGAGCCTCCTTTTCTCCAGGCTTAACAGCCCCAGTCCTGCCAGATTTTCAGCCCCAGGTAAAGAGCAGAAGCCTCCTGGCTGCAGAGCTGGGGCTTGGAGAATTAAGGCTAAAAATTGCTTCAGAGAGATGTTGAGAGTTCACATTTCAGAAACACACCAGGGACAGGCCTGTGTGTGCCACGAGGCAGGAGGGCGCAAGGCCAGCACAGGACAAGGCAGCTTGGAGCACGGACACAGCACCCAGGACCTCACCCAGGGACCCACGTGGGTGAACATAGTGCAGGTGTGACACAATGAGGAAGGTTGGGACAGACAGAGGGAACAAGGCAGCTAACTAATTGATATTGAAGTACTAAGAGCTTTATTTTCCTAGGAATAGGGCTGTGGTGCTAAGATGTCTAGTTTTGGGAGTGGCATTTGATAGAAAATTCGAGGAGCAATAAAGGCCATCAAGAACTAAAACACACAAAGGATCACTTGAGAACATTTTTGTGGAGATGTAAATGAGGAAGGAGGGTGATGTACATTAATTTGAAAGAGTTTTGTCACTTAGTTGGGTTTGGACAAAGAATATGAAAGCAAATATGTCTCGAAATAGTTCATACAGGCCCAAGCCTATTGTCTTTAATGGACACCTGTCAATCTCCTGTGATGACAGCAAAAGAATTACCATTTGCTTTTGTTATGGATACACTGTAGTGAGTACTAATGCAGCTCTGCCAAAATTGCCACCCACCAGAGCTGGGCAGCTGGCTGAGGATTTTGTCCCTTTTTCCCTTCTCTTGCTGACTTTAGCAGCATGGTGGAGGGGATGACTTTTGTAATTCCTTTCTTTAAACTGCTGAGATCAGATTTTTTTGAATATAAAGGAAATGTGAAAGCAATTTCAATCTAATTAAGCATATACAATAGCTACCCATAATATTCTCTAGTCAAAGAGCATATTGATCTATAATGAAAGGTTTCATTAATTCCATTCAAGGACACACGTTAACAAATGACTGCAGCAACATCTGATCTGGTGAGTGGCTTCTTTCCTCCCTCCTTCTGCATTGAAATCTCAGTGTAAACTAATCAGATTCTGCTATTATTTTTCTCTCATTTGTTCATCTTCCTATAGGATCTATAGATAGTTGGTCCTTATCTGCAAACAACATGCTGGAATCCATGAGTTTGCACCTCTGGCGAAGTCCCAAGTCTGATTACATTAATAACCACTGTAGAATTAATTTTACCCACCTTAAGCCATTTAAAAATTGAGTATCTAACAGGCTATCTTAAGTAAAAGTTCATTTAATGTCAATGAAAAAGTCCCTCTAACTGGGCCTGGCCGTTAGCTGGAGATGCTTCTATATCCCAAACACAAGTTGTTCATACTAGAAACTTAACTACAACCATCTGCAAGTCAGATGAGATGAGACCTACCTTTTATGTTAGATACAGAAAATAAGCAGTGGTCAAACCAAAATCAGTGTGTGATGCTGATAAATGAGAACATTTGGTATATTCCCTTTAGCAATTACAGTTCACATTCCAGCAGTTCCTAACTGCCCTGCCATCATTTCAGGAGAGCCATTGCACAGTCCTTGCACAAGATATGACAGTGAGTCACATAAAAGAGACACGGGCAGGGAGGAAGGGTACCCTAGAATAGCTGCAGAACTACTCCACTGATGTCAACCAGTGTTCACAGCACATTCGATGGACGTTTTCACAGCTTGCTCAAGTCAGACCTTGATGTTCCCACCACACACAAAGTCCAGGAAAAGAGGATATGCTACTACAAATTTCTGCCCTTGCAGACTATGTCTACTGATTGCTAAGTCTTCATCTCCAAAGCCTTAGGCTGATGGTAACTTTATGAATGGCTTGTTGAAGCCAATGTAAATTCAATGAGGACAGTATGAGATTCACTAGTGGGAAATCTTTCTAAATACAGTTGCAGCTCTCTTCCCAGAGTGTTAGATGCACACCAAAAAAGGAGGCCTCAGCCCTCCTGCTGCCATGGAAGGCATGGAGAACAGCAGGGGAGTCCAGTGAGCTCTGGAGTTAGCATTTACAGCTGCTTGAAACCTGGTGTCACAATGAAATCAGTGTCAGACATAAATAAAGGAAGTTTATACATATTTTAAACAGTATTTGTTTTTGCATATCCATATATTTAGGTTAAGAACATCTGTGATAACAAATCTGTGAAACCTAAAAAAAAGGTTTCTTCTCTGCTGTGGGCTTACAGAATCTGAGGTTTTTAACAATTCTGCTCATTGCTGGGTAAGTTAACCATTTATCATTTGAAAATAAATTGGTTGATTTGCTTTTTAAGCATCTGAAGGAGTACACACACTTTAGCTAATTGCATCATTGTTCTAGGAACCATTGCAGCTGAATTCCTGAAATAAGGGTAAGGAAGTATATTACAAGTTTAAGTTGGACATTTGTATTAGGGTGCATGTAAAAGTGTGAACTGCGAACTTCAGAAACTGAACTCCAAAAAGTCTCTAGAGATTCAAAAGAATTTATCAAATTTCCTTAATAGCTTGGACACATCTACACAGTAAGAAAGAAAGAAGAAACTTATTTCCATCTTTTGCCTCTGTTTTCTGCAGGCCCCACCAGCCCTTTTTGCATGTGGCTTCCAACAGATGCTCTTCCCTCTCAGCTACCTTTAACAGACCTGCAATTCCCTTCACTTTTCTGCTAACCTGGAAAATATTAGAGATTTTAAAGGCACATGAACAGCATACTGCTGGCTGCAGGATCTGGGAGCCCAGAAGGAAGCAAGTCAGTGAAAGAGAAGAAGATATTTTATAGTAAAGGATATTCCACATAGAATGAAGTTTTTGTCCAAAACACATTTCAGTGTCATTTTGCTAAATGAAACAAAGTAAAATTTGATTCCTAACTGAAAACATGAATCATGAGCAGGACTGAAAGAGAGAAAAAATCTTGTTCCTAATGACTCCAAAAAAGAGGAAAACCAATCAAAACCATAATACCAGCCCAGTGAGAAGACAAGTGTGTAAGAAGAGTATAACTAACAAAAGTGTTTATCTTGTGGCAAGGAAACAAGGCTTTTACACAATGAAGAATGAACAGCTCAAAGCAGCTGGTATCTAAGGCCATTTTTTTCAATAACAAATGTCTTCCTTGTAGAAACATAAGAATATAACAACATGTGTTTACTTTGGAAAGGTTAAAACAAAGGCAAAAACATGGATGTTAGAAAAAATATACACAAAACAACTGATACACAAACTATCTCCACAAATCTAGCAATACAGCATTTTTTCTTTGTCTGTACTGGTGGGTTGTACTCAAAGCATTGAAACCTGGAGGGAACGGGAAATTTTGAAGTGGGAGGAAGATTACAGTAAAAAACAAACTGAACTGTGGAAATACTACAATCCGAAACAAGGTTTTGGGGTGTCTATTTAGGGTTTGAGGGGGCTGTTTTTAAATTTCAGATGTACACATGGAGCTTCCTGTAAGGACATTAGCTACACTGGTAAATCATCAGCTCAAATCACCTACTCCAAGTGGTGGCCAGGGTGGTACTTTCAAATGCAGGGCTGATATGCCTGGTATATCAAGGAATAACACCTATTTTGGTCTTGGTTATCTCCTTTCCCTCTTCACTGCAAAGAGAGGTCTTATTCCTACCTCAGAGTGCAGCAAAACTCTTCTTATTCACCTGCCACTGGACTCTGGCCGTGATGACATTTCATATTCTGTGTCATTTTCATGATGAAGATGAAAATCCTCATCTTCATTCAAACCCAAGTGCCAAATTCAGGCCTAAGAACAAGCACCTTCTACCCATAAAAGATAACAGAGTATCATTTAGGGTGCAGTAGAAGAGAAGCCTATTTTTCTCCAGTTTTCAGAGATGTTTTAAAGCTAGGTCCATTTTTATTAAGACTTTGATGAGGGAAGATACACTGTTTGAAAAATCTGAGGAAGTTTGGCATGTACTGAGTATGGACATTTAGACGTTTCTGTCATGAGCTTTGAGCCCATGTTACCTTCATACAGTCCTCAGAATCTTTTGGGCCTATTTTATTCAGTTTTAAAAGCTGATGTGGTGAGTAAGGATGCAGCAGCATTCTGGCCATCATCCTATTTTCTCAGCTCGACTGTGATGCAGTGAAGACCAGGCAGGACTGGACTAGTCAGCTGTTATGTCCTGAAGGGTTCTCTCAAGCCCGGGAAGTCTCCAGAAGCACTGAGCCAGCCTTTTGGTTGCCCTGAGTTACAGACTTGACTCAGTCAAGGATCAAGCTCCATCTGGATGTTTTTTACAATACTGAAGTAGATTATTAAAGAGAATATTATTCATAAGGTCATTAATTGAAAAATGCTGTATGCAAGGGGTCTGCTGACCAATGTAGGTTCTATAGACTCTATTTATAGCTTCAACCTAGTATCCAAAAAACCAGAGCACAAAGAATTCAGGGGGAAAAAAGGCCTAAATGGGTGAGTCAGACAGACCTCATAAACCTTTTAATGTATCAATGTCTTTTGCTAATGGGTTTTTTAGAAATGCAGATCAGAAAATTAAATTTCTCATTTAGACAAGGTATTATTTAGTTAGGAACTGGAGGCTCATTTATTTCTGACACTGTGCATTAAAAGAAAGAAATACATTTTTGTATATATGTGTATGCACACACAACAACACAGACTGGGGAATGAGAGGCTGGAGAACAGCACCACAGAAAGGGCCCTGGGGGTCCTGGTCAATGGCAGGTTGAGTCTGAGTCAGCAGTGCCCTGGCAGCCAGGAGGGACATTGTGTCCTGGGGTGCATCAGGCACAGCATCACCGGTGGGCAAGGGAGGGGATTGTCCTGCTCTGCTCTGTGCTGGGGCAGCCTCACCTCGAGTTCTGGGGCAGTTTGGGTGCCACAATGTAAGAAAGATCTAAAGCTATTGGAGAGAGTCCAAAGGAGAGACACAAGGATGGGGAAGGGCCTTGAGGGGAAGCCACATGAGGAGCAGCTGAGGGCACTTGGTCTGTTCAGCTGGAGAAGAGGAGACTGAGGAGAGACCTCATCAATGTATACAACTTCCTCACGAGGTGGAGGGACAGCATTGACCTCTTCTCTCTGGGAACCCATGACAGGTCCCAAGGTCTGAAGTCTTGTCACAGTAGGTTTAAGTTGGACACTAGAAAAATGTTTTTCCCCCAGAGGGTGTCTGGGCACCAGAACAGCTCCCGAGGGCAGTGGTCACAGCTTCAAGCCTGACAGAGCTCAAGGAGTGTTTGGACAATGCTCTCAGGCACAGGGTGGATTGTTGGGGTGTCCTGTGCAGAGCAGGAGTTGGACTTTGATGATCCTCATGGGTCCCTTCTAACTCAGGAAATTCTGTGCTTCTATGATTCTAACAGTGTGTAGGACACTGTCTGCATAGGCTGCCAAGCAGGATGACACCTCCAAATATATTCCTCTAATGTACTCAACTGAAAGCTTATTAATTTGTTTCACTGGAAAACAAGTTTGAAAAAAAATCCGTGCATCTTCCTAGAGAGCAAACACAGCTTGTACACACATCACTGACAGTAAGATATAGCATAGCTAAATAGCTGGCAATAATGATGTCTTTTAATTCCATTTCTGAATGTCAGTTATTTTTTGCAGGGTGTGCTGTACAATTAATGATTATGCTTCTTCCAAACTCTTAGAAAAAATACTTACCTTCCATTTTCCTGTGTTTTGTTTCAAGAAATCACATTTGATTTGTTAGAATCTACTTCTGCTTGGCATATTCTTTACGTGTACATTGGGTATATCTAACATCAGGTTGCGAATAGCCCTAACTGTGCCCAAGAAGATTTAAAGGAGAATGATGTTCCTGTAATCTCAGCTGCTAACCCTTCTGTACTGATGAACACCAGGCAGTCATGCTTATCTAGCACAAAGATCTTTCTTCATTTAATGCCCACAGCTTGAGATAGTCAATCTTGCCCAGCATGTGCCTCAAGTATTTCAGATTGTTATTTGTGATTTCTGTGTGTGTCCTCATGCTAGTCCAGCAGCTAGGAGTTGGTAGCTACTTATCTATCCATACAAGGCCATAATCAAAGGCATTTTACATCAGTATATGAATAGCCATGTCACACAAATCCAGGGGATCAATCTCTATCACGATTGCACGTGTTGGGTAAACAGTTATAAACTGAGGTGTTGTATACAGAGAGGCAAAATAATGACAAAATTATAGCCCTAAATTACATAATACCAAACCAAGTGATATGCTTTCACTGCATTAACATCTATCTACTACTGAAAAAAAACCACTAAGGGAATTGAAGGAGTAAAAAAGTTATAAAAAGAAATATGTTCACTATTTAAAGTCCACAAGATTATAATTCTTTAATATTGCTTTCATCAGAAGCTAAAAATATAACAGACTTTAGAGTTTGTCAGATGAGTCACAACTAACAACATTAGATGATTTACCCAATAATCAATCATAAAACACAAAAACAGTCTCAGCTATTATACTTGTTGAAAGAATGAAATGGCATCTCTTTACTATAAATCTGCCACAGGTTTCAAATTTCATTGATAACCAAGTACCATTTAAAAAAAAATCCTGTGTATAATACAGTATCATTTTGTTTGAGTCCAGATAATTATTTGAAGGGTGTGCAATGATTTTTTTCTGTATTTTCCAATAATATAAATTAAGTATTTCAGAGCATTTTTAGTTCCACGTACAAGGGGGTCAAGGCTTATAAATCCCACTCAGAGAGGTGACAAGAGGCATGCCTGAAAATGATGGGCTTTACCTCAGGGAGCTCAGATATCTATATATCTTTAATTCACATCTAGATAGATATCTAACAAATTTCTATGAAAAAAGACAGTGTTCTTTAGGCATCTGCTAGAAACCAGGACAAGCATTAAGGTTCTATGTCTGAAGGGACGTGAGATGAGAGATTGCAACAGGGCATGTCCAATGACTATAGAATTATGGAGTCATCAAGGTTGGAGGAGACCTCTAAAATCATCAAGTCCAACCATTAACCTGTCACTGCTGTAACCCATAACCCCTAAACCATATCCTTCAGTGCCAGATCCAGATGCTTCTTAAACACTTCTAGGGATGGTGGCTCCACCACCTCCCTGAGCAATATCCCAGTGCCTCAACACCCTAACAGGGAAAAGGCTTTTCTTAACATCTCCTCAGACTCTGCCCTGTCTCAGCTCAAGGCCATTCCTTCTCATCCTCTCCCAGCAGCCATGGCAGGACAGACATCCCCTACCTCTCTCTAACCCCTGTCAGGTAGCTGTAGAGAGACATGAGGTCACCCAGGCTAAAAAGGAAAGTGGAAAAGGCTTTGCTTCTGCTTCCATGAGGTGCCAATTAGGCCCTGTAGCTTTGCATCACCTACCCATGGGGAAGAGCTGAATGAGCTCCTTGTGTCCTTCGACCAACCAGCCAGTGCTGATGAGAAGACACGTGTTGGCTGATTGATGGCACAGCTCAGCTCATCACACAGATCCACACTGTGTCTACACAAGCAGCCACTGCAAGTCCACCACCACTGATAGAGCAAAAATGTCACAGCAACAATCATGAAGATTAATGTAAACAATTTTTATTTTGACTTCAAGTTTGGATGCCTGTTTAATTTTTGATATTTCCCTGTGATTTCTGTCCCTACTGTGTTTTATGCCACTGGTGAGAAATACAAATTTTTATAATGCATTTCTGCTGCTTGGTCATTTGATGCTTTTAGTTATTTGTTCTGTATATTTGGTGATGTTTTTTTAGTTTATAAGGAAAAAAAAAGAGACCAACAAATCTTCAGTTGATTCCGTAGCAGAGATGTGTTACTGTTTGCCTGCCATTTTTCAAAATCAGGAGGTAGATTAACACAGATGCTTAATGTATCAAACAATGTCAGGTTTTTCCTGAGTGAAATATTGTGGTTGCTGCAAATTCATGAAAAACATGCTCAGACTGTGGTGTCACACTGTCAAGTACAACTAGAAGAAAAACATATTCCATCTGAAAATCCAATGCACCATTCCCATTAGTTTAATCAACAGAGGAAGAAAAACTACATATTTAAAACAGAAATGAATGTGAATTCCCACATGGACTAGGCCTCTTCGGCCTGTGTTCAGGTTATACAACACAAAGAAATGTGTCATAGAAGCATTTCATACAATTTAACACAGCTGAATGGCTCTTTCCTAGGAGTATTGGAGAAAATTACATATGTTCTGGATCTGCAGAGCCCTTAATCCATGGAAAATGCTTTCATTTCCATAAGACCTACTCAGAGAAAGCCTCATCTTTCTCCATTTTCCACTGCTGCAGTCTAGGAATGTGCAAGTAGCCCTCACTAAACTGTTTAGCATCTAGATGAACTCATTTCCATGGAAAGCAGTGTCTGCAATGCTCTCCTGTGTAGTAACCTCTAAGAGGTTCTCTGTAGTTGCTTTCTGCTTTTAGGGATATATTTATTATGCTGACACTCCTTAGATTTTCTAAGCATCTTCTTGGAAAGGGGTTTCCTTCTGTGGCATTTCAGAATAAAGTGGATCCTCTCTTCCATTGCAACCTGCTCTATATTCCACACCAGGCATGGACACCTGAATGGACCAACATACTGGTCTCAAATTTCAAGAGCATGCCTACAAGATGTTAAAATGAGGCACCTCTTAGCTCCTTCAGACTTCAAAGGCAAATTATTTCAATGTAGACACATCTAGACTTCTGCAATAAAGTCATGGATCTGGTCATCTGTTCTGGCACCCAGAAACCATCCATATTCTGGGCTCATCCTCACAGCAGGTGAGGAAGGGATTCTTCCTCTCTGCCCTGCTCAGGTGAGACCCACCTGCAGTGCTGCCTCCAGCTCTGGGTCCCAGCACAGGAAGGACGTGGAGCTGTTGGGGCAAGTCCAGAGGAGGCACCAAGGTGATCAGAGGGATGGAGCAGCTCTGCTGTGAGGAGAGGCTGAGAGAAGTGAGATTGTTCAGCCTGGAGAAGAGAAGCTTCAGGGTGATTCCAGTACCTGAAGGGAATCTACAAAAGAGATGGAGAGAAACTGTTTTCAAGAGCCTGGAGTGCAGGACAAAGGGGAATGGCTGCACACTGACACAGAGTAAGGTTAGATTATATATTGGGAAGGAATTGTTCCCTGTGAGGGTGCTGAGACACTGGCACAGGTTGCCCAGAGAAGCTGTGGCTCCTCCATCCCTGGAAGTGTTCAATGCCAGATTGCAAAGGGCTTGGAGCAATGTAGTGGAAGGTGCCCCTGCCCATGGCAGGAGAGTTTGAACAAGATGATCCTTCAGGCCCTTCTAACCCAAACGAGTCTGGGATTCTGTGATTTTGATGGTGCCATAAATAAAGTACACAGTACTATAATATAGGCCTAGATGTTTTCTTTTTTGGTTTGATAATACAGTTTGGCTTTGAAGTTTTAATTGGACTGCACTGCTTGTGGTAGACCATAGTATTTGAAAATGTCGATTCAAGAATATCAGCAACAGAGAATTGAAGAACATTATTGCTAAGTAACATCCTTATGTCCCCAAGAGTCACAAATGCTTACACATTAAAGACTGGATCCTGTAATATCAAAGTTAATAGTAGTGATGGTTACAAGTGTCCAACAAAACCAAGATTGAAAAAATATGCTCAAATGTTTGAAGTTTTGATCATGCAAAGGAAAGATACTTTTTTATATTATTTCAATGAGTCAGACAATTAAATTAATACTGTCCCTGTACCATTTCAGTATTTGTTCTGTTGAAAAGTTAACTGACAAAGACTCTGTAGGAGAATAGCAAAATAAAGACGGAAACAAATGAGGTAAAGAAGCTAGAGAACACAAGTGATTAATTATCAATGTCATGAGTCTTCAGATCAAGCTCAAATGAAGCAAATAAACCTTTTGGCTAGTAAAGATGAAGATGCAAGAGTACATGATTCAGAAACTTTCACACTTGCTATTTCAATGAGCTAAAACATAAGGATGCCATGCCAGATTCTGTTCTCATGCCATAAATCCAAAATAACACCATTGGCTTACTCAGACTTTACATTGACTTCAGAAGGGTTACTTTGAATTTACATCACTGTAGGATCAGGATCAAACTGCTGAGAGGATATTAAAAGGAGATTAAACATGATCTTAAACAGCGATTTCCCAGGAGATCCAAGGATTTTCAATTTGCAAGATTTTACAACTGTCTGAGAGTTGGATAAATTTCAAATGCAGCTGCTGATAAGAGCATTTGCAGCTGCCAAAAGAACCTGTGTTAAGGACCTGGAAGTTGGCAGGGAAAGTGAACACCATGGAAGAGTGTAACAGAACAGGCAAGGCAGCAAGCAAGGGAAAGGAGCATGAAGGGAGCTCTGAGAGCAGAGGCTGGATAGGTTTATGCAGTTTTTCTGGTCACTCAATCAGTAAAACTTTACTTCTAGGTTTAAGGCATATATATATATGAGAGTTTGTTGTTAAAACTTCAGTTTAATATTTTGACTAGTAACAAATAAACCTTCAAGTAAATCTATTATGGAAATGAATGTTCTAAAGTGTAGCTGATAAAAAGACATGCAAATTCAGGCCCAAATTACACAAGGCACTGAACATGAGAGAGAGAGAGAGAGATAACCAGGTCCACATTTGGCCATCTAACTCCTGTTCATGGTAGACTCATATTGAAATCAACTCAGAAGACTTTTCAATATCTTGGTCTGAGATATTTCGCTTTTTCCCAGGCACAAAGTAATATTCAGCACTTCCATGTCTGTACCTGATTCCAATGCTGATGCTTCACCTTGCTTTCCTTCATTCATTAAACAGTATTTCTACAGAATTTAATGGAAAAACGTCTTTGTGTTTGAGCCTGTGGTCTCAGATCTCTGTAGCTCTTGTTTGCAGGGTACTCTCAGAGCATCAATGAAATGAGTGCAACAATCTAATCTGTAATTCTTGAAACAGAAGATGACTTTCATTTCATTCAAATGAATTTCTCGTCTGGCATAAGAGGACACAATATCCATCTTTTGATACTCTGAAAGTCATAGGCTCAGTTGATATATTTTCCTGAATAAATGAGAATCCCAAAGAGCTGATAAACAAGCTGTGAATTCTGGTTTGGTGCTGATCTATAGGTAAGAGATACTGAGAAGAGATTGATGCTCCACTCCCAAACCACGTGTGCCATTTTGAGTATTGTGTGTCCTTTCCAATTGCTTATGCACACACATACTAATTGACTAGTCATGAAGTTAAGCAGATCTACAGAGGCTTTTTGAGCACAACTCTAATGGTTCTGTACACCAAAGAATTGAATAAAACACACACAAAGCAGACATACAAATTCTTTTGTGCCTTTAACCCTGATAATCAAGCACTGTAAATCATCCTCTTTAGGGATGTGCTGTAGTAACTAAAGTATGCAGATTTTAAAGATACCAAGAGAATAATTTTAAATACTCTAAACTACATACAGACATTATACATTAAACATGAAACATTATATAATGGGCTAATTTGAGGAAGTCTCCAAATTCTCCTGCCCTTAAATCTGGCTGAGGAAAAACCTTAGAGAAAGCATCCTCTCCAATTCCCAAGTGATTGCTTTATTGTTTGGGTGATATGATGCAACACTGATCTCATTCACATTTTATACAATTATGTAGCACTTTTTCTGAAATAAAATGGAACTGAAACGCACATACAAGTAAAACAGTTTAATTTTATTGCCCAGAGCAATTACAGCCTGAAATCAGACATAAAGGCTGCAGAGCCTGTTATAAAAGTCCAAAGAAAGTATTCAAATGACAATATAACTTCATTCTCTAGAAACAAATCTGCTACTAGGAAACATAAACTGGCATTTTTCATTCATTATAATAAAAATCCCAAGAAGTGTGTACCAGGTACTGAAGCATTTCCCACATGGCATTCCTTAGTAGTCCATTAAGTCAAATTATTTCTGCATTACTTGCAGCTCCATCCATGGCCTCCCTGCATTTCACCTCTCTGTCCTAACCCAAATAGCCCTCATGGCACTCAATTCCTCACCTTTCAAAACATTTGGCACTTCAGCTTTTGTAAAGCTCCAATTAAAACCCCAATTAACAAAAAGAGTATTTTTTTTCAGCACAAAATGTTCAGTGCCTTGTGTAATTTAGGCCTGAATTTGCATGTCTTTTTATCAGCTACACTTTAGAACATTCATTTCCATAATAGATTTACTTGAAGGTTTATTTGTTACTAGTCAAAATATTAAACTGAAGTTTTAACAACAAACTATTGGTAAACTGACATTAAATCCAGTGTGCAGCTTTGGCCAAGAGGAATGGAGAAGGGAAACAATTTAGGAAATGTTTTCATGTTTTTTAAACAAAATGTGCAAAAATATTACTTTTAAGTGCAAACCAAAATGAAATGCAGCTAAACCTAAATTTTTCAAACCTAAATGTTTAAAAGCCTCTTTGAGCCATAGACAACTTTTAGTTCAACTGTAAAAACCTCTTGGGAGTTGCATTTCAAACAGGAAAAAAAGTGTTTAAATTGTTTCATGCAGCTAGCAAAATGGAAAATATCCGTTCTCAGTTTAAATAAGGTTTATGGCGACACCTATGAGTATTTGTATCAAGTCATGTGATAAGGAGATGCACAGAAATATTCTGCTGAACTTTCAAATGATGAAGTTCACTGGTTTAAAAATAAAGTACTTCAAAGACCTTGATCCCTGGGATCTTATGGATAGGTTCTCATGCTGATGTATCCACTATAAATATATATTTATAATTTACCTATTTCCCCCCCAAAAAGGACAGCCTATTTTTACCAATCTCCAAAATGTGTAAACCCCAAAATTGATAAAGGTAAAATCAAGTCCAAGCACAAATGTTAGCTTATTGCTGGTGCAGATTCCATGGCACCTGGTGACTGATGAACATGGCAAATTGAAGTTCTATTAAAAGCAGTGTAATATACAAGATAACGAGGTCATCACACCATTATGCATTTTGTGGATAGAATTAACAGGGAAGCCTCACTGATGGTCAAAATAGTGTATTGCAACCAAAGTCCTTGAAAACATGTATTGAGAGCCTCTGTCTACAAATGGCAAAGAGAGAGGTTTCAATAATCCATTGTTATACACTGTGTAACATTAGAAAATAATAGAAATACATACAAAGAAGAGGAATATTTGTGTATTAAGTGTTGTTCATAACTATATAAGACAGTTCTTCCATAGAAAACAAAAGCATTGCATTGGTTTGTAATATTCATGGGGTGTACTCAGGAAAAAAAGGAAATATTTGATCCATATGTCAAAAGTAGAACTTTACCCTGGTGCCAGAAACAGGCATTGTCTGAGCAAAAACCAGGAAATCCATTAAGTACACTGATGACCTGTGTTTGCTGGGGGTGGCTGAGTTCTGGGAGCAAACTTCATCTCAATTCATAGAAGAGAAACAGAAAGAGGCGAATTTAGGTTAGATGTATGGAAGAAATTCTTCCCTGTGAGGGAGCTGAGGCACTGGCACAGGTTGCCCAGAGCAGCTGTGGCTGCTCCATCCCTGGGAGTGTTCCAGGCCAGGTTGGATGGGGCTTGGAGCAACCTGGGCTAGTGGAAGGTGTCCCTGTCCATTGCAGGGGGTGGGATGAGATGAGCTCTAAGTTCCTTTCCAACCCAACCCAATCTGTCAGCTTCTGACACTAAGAGTTACATGTAGCTCCTTTCTAAAGATGTAGATCTTTGTCCAAAAAAAAACATTTGTCCAATATATTTTTGAAATATTTTGAAATACCAGCAGCGGCAAGTGGAAAGAAAACTTGCAAATCAAGTCAGATCCCCAAGCATCATCGTCTACAGAAAGATATTCCTCATCAAGGAATGGGAAGGATAACTAATTTAAACTAAATTTTGTTTAAAGAAGCTATGGATTTGCCCATATATTAAAAACGTATGCACTGCCTCCTCAACAAACAAAACACCATAACTCCATTAAATAGAAATGCTAAAAATCAGCCTCCAAAACAAGGCAATTATAATGAGACTTGTCATTCATCTCCTTCACAAGGGTGTCGTGAGTGTGATTCATTACGTTTGTACAGCACTTTGAAATCCAGAGATGAAAGATGCCAAAGACATGCAAAGTACTCCCAGCATAATACAAAGTAGTGTTATCATTGTCATCAAACGCAGTGCCTTAGGAAAGGGCACTTTGCCACAGGAATTCATTTGTGATTTTAATAGCTCACTTATTCCAACGTAAAGCTTCTGTTACCATTAGATCCAAACTGGATCTAGGGAGTGAAACTAGCAGGGTGATATTCATGCACTCCCAGCCCCAAGATGTCATTGCTACACAGAGAGTTGTATCTGAATTACAGCTTAGCACAGTGCAGGCACATGTAGACTGTGTGTCAATGCAGCATTCACCAGCTGCAGTACAGGAGCTCCTCCAGGACACTGGGCAGACAGCTCTGGGCCCCTCTCCTCTAGGACACTGGGCAGGTTAAATGACTCTTTTGAGCTCTTGCAACTGCTGCTCTAAACAATATTGCACTGAGAGTGTCAAAGTAAAAATATATAGAGATGCATCAAATGACAAAGGGAAAATAACTTTTTTTTTTGAAAATGAGTCTTTTCCTCTGTATTTTCACATCCCCCCAAATACAGAAAGTAGTTTAACTTCACCAATACAATGAACACCTCCAAAACTTCATCAGTATTAGCTGAAAATTCTGGATTTTTTTGCCATTCTAGACTCACTTTGAGGTCTGTATCATTAAAACAACAGGGCTGTGTTATTATTGAAGGAGAGATTCTGCATCCATATATCAACACCAACTCATCCACTGTGATACAGCAGCAGAATTGCTACAGTCAGCATATGCATATGCATAGGAATTTGTGTGAGGCCTTGCAGGTGTCCCCACTAGCACAGAGCTCTGACAATCCCCTTTGCCCAGCAAACTTGTGCCCCAGGTGTGGATTTTGCCACTGCTCTTTCCAACTGATTAAGACTTAATGATTTTTTCCAAGGCTTCCCTATACCACACTGGATATCTGTCACTTTTACTCACTCACCTATAAATAAGCAAAAGACATCAAAGTTCAAAAGGTTACGTTTTTTATTGATTCTGAGCCATGATCTGACAGGTATTACTGTGCTGATTTTGGCAACACAGCTCAGCTGAATAGCACTGAAATCAAATTCCTACTTTGACTCATTAAAATATTCAGCAAGCTAATACATTTATAAATCATAATTAACTACTTTCTGTTTTGTTTCTCTCTTGAATTGCTTTGCATTTGTTTGTTACAGTTTTGGGGCAGAGAGAAGTATGTCTGGTAAAGATTTTGGCCCTTTCCTGGAAAAGAGTAACTTTTATTGGTTGCAGCTGAAGGCATTCCTTCCTCCTTGGGGAGGATCAAGCTCTCACTGCCTTTCTCCAGTCAAACCTAAACCAGTCTGCTAACTTCAACAGTGCTGGCCAGTCATATGTTGGGCCTGTCCCAACTACACCTATGGCTGTTAAAGTCTGGTGTTAACTCACAAAACTCTTTTGAAGTCATTGAAACTGTGTCAGTTTTCATGTACAGAATATTCTGCCCATTATTTCTGACATCATAGTATTACAGAACAGCTCTACCAGACTCCTTGTTTTTATCAAGAAACAGTTTATTTAAATCAAGTGTATTGTATTGTAGAACACTTTAGAAAAGGCTTAAAAAGCCAAGGGAGTATAAAGAGTAGATTACTGTATTACTTACAATATGGGGGTGGAATAGCTTCATTTTTATGTAAATTCCTCTAAGGAATGATGGGTTCATTTTGCCTTGATAATGTTCAAGGTGGCAGTAATTCTTGGTGGCAACAACATATCAGATATACAGAAAAGCTTTGGATGAGAGTACACTGAAAACTAATGTGTTTGTTACTTTTAATAGAATAATTGATTAGTTTGAGAGCAGTTTCTTTTACTTTTGCTTTTTTTCTGATGGCTTGGAAAATAATTATCAGCCTTCTCAGCTTTTAGAATAGAATGGTTTGGGATAATTAAGTGATACATAAGCCATGTACAAAGGGTGAAGAGCAGATGACACTGCTATTCATTCTGACCCTGCCCAGCCATCAGAGCAAATTGGACATAGATGCTCATCATTCAGAGGAATGATTAGCATAGTGCTAATCCTGTCTGCTAAATGGTGATCATAGGGCTAAATCCTGCAGACTGAGGAAATCAAGGATTTTGTTCCTGGGGTCGTTCAGTCTCCCATCTCCACACTGCAGACGTGCATCTGTCTGCCACAATCTGGCCTCGACCTGTTTGCTTACTGAAGGGGCTTGTTACAGAGAAGCATCTGACTAATGCTTTGTAAAACATGATTCCCAAAGGCAAGGCAACAATTTAAAAACTTGTAAAAGCAATCTATGCTCTGTCTTCCTCAAAACAGCACAAATCAGGGAACATATAAATCTCCATGCCCTGCAGCCATACAAACTCCATTCGCCATCCACCAGAGCAGTGGGCAACATATGGGACATACCCAATGGCTCAGGAGTCAGAGGAGACCAAACCACTTTTGGGAAGCTCTGCCTGAGGTGCCAACTTGAAAACTGCCTGTATAGAATCATAGAAGCATCAAGGTTGGAGGAGATGTCTAAGGGCATCGAGTCTAACCTCTCACTGCTGTAACCCGTAAACCCTAAACCTCCAGTGCCGGATCCAGACACCTCTTAAACACCTTCAGGGATGGTGACTCCACCACATCCCTGGACAATATTCCAGTGCCTGAACATTCTAACAGGGAAAACATTTCTCCTAACATCTAATTTCAATCACCCCTGTCTCAGCTTATATGATCATTCCCATCTTAACAGAGTATAAGAACCAGCAAGTCCACTGGTTCCTGGCTTACAGACTACCAGGTCTTTATGGAAAGGCCATGGAGTACACAGGGAAAATAATGCTGCTTAAAGTACCATTTGCTCTCCCTGACTACTTATTTGGATCATTGCTCTGATTCAGAACACAATTTCTCTTCTCATGCTGCTATTCTTCAAGCCACCACTCAACTCATTTACATTTTTGCCACTGGCAAAGAGAAATCTTCTGTTTCTTTATATGTTGATCCTTGTCCCTCTCCAGCTCACAACATGATTATAAAAAATTAAGTGTTGATCCTCCAATGAAACTTAGAGACATCTGAAACACTGCCCAGGAAGCCCAAGAAAGCAATATAAAATGAAGAGAAAGGTACAGAATGAAACTGCATATTGCTGCTTCTGTTCAAAGCACAGATTGCCTGAAAGAATCCAGTGTGAATATAACATTGAAGTGACCTACAAAAATCATAAACACTTGATGTTTGAATCACAAGACAGAAAAAAATCCTAGGTAAGACATCAAATGTAGTAGAAAACAGTAGAGGATAATAGCTACAAGGCAATGTACAAAGGTGAAAGAAGAGAGATATTACAAAATTCTTGAAATAAGAAGGTGCTAATTGCCATTCATCTTAAAAGTAGGCAGTTTTCCAAGGCACTGTAACTAGCCATGGTCTTTCTGTTAGTATGGAAGAATAATATTTCAGTAGAACACTTCAAATACAAAGAAAACAACAACAAACCTCAAACCTCGAGTGAGAAAAAACCCACCCCAGAATATTCTAAGTAAATTGCACTAAAACTCATTGGATTTGTAAAAGCAAAACATGAGAACCTAGTTCAGCCTCTAATCATGACACCGTCCTTTGTCAGTGATGACTTAGTCAGTAGGTTAACGTGCTTATTTGTATCATTTAGCACAACCATCTGGAGATACATGAAATGCTATTTTAGGAGTCCCTGTGCCTGTTCTGTTACAATGCTTGTCATAGGTCAGCTTCAACTATCACTTGAAACCAGAAAAGTTTGCTTTTAAATGAGCTTTTCTATTTACTGTTAAACACATCAGAATACACTTTCTTTTTGATTTTTAGGTATCATGTTCACTTAGTCAACAGAAATTTTCAGGAAAATATACTCTCAACTATAGAGATTCCAGACACAGAAATATGAAACATATGGAAGTATTGGAGCTCTTTCTATACCCTTAATTGAGTGGCTGAAATTGCTGCTCAGTCTCAGAAAATACTAGCTAGAGCTCATTCTTGGTAGCTCCTTGGAGAAGTTTCTGGGAGGTAGTTGGACTCCACACTCAGCCCTGGTGCTGTGGAGTGTCTACACCCCAGCACACTCTTCAGAGGAGTCATACACTTCAGTGTCTTCTGGCAGGAGAACTGGCTCTGTTTTCCTCCCTTGGTGCTTTGTATGTGGCAAGATGTTATGTTTAAAGCAAAACATTCCAATAGATCAAAACCAGTAGATCACTGATCCACATTCGAAAATTACAGTATCATGTCTGTGCTTC
>NW_008680740.1:19397-38218 GCF_000695815.1 Acanthisitta chloris
CAGAAATAAACACCATCGCTTTCTATCATTTTTTTCTCTGTCAATGTTTCACAGAATTTGGGGCTAAATTCACACACAGCCATTACTCTTCTAGTTCCAAACCATTCCTAGTGCACAAAAGCCAGAGGACACCTGGCTCTGTCTTGCCTTTGTGACCTGACCTACATGAAATCTTCCTGTTTCAGTGATCCTGAAGGAACTTGTCTTCACCTTGAAGGTCAATCCCATTTCAGCTGAAATACTTATTCCAGTTTAAGTCACTTATACAGGGTTAAAGAATTCCATTTTTCCTTAATCCTTTTGGTACAGGCCATGCTAGGGACCTGAGTTAGACACAGCCTATGGAACTAGAAAAGCTGTGCCATGGCCAATTTCTTCCTCTGAATTTTCTTGTATAAAAGGACTCATTTATTAGGATGAGAATAAACAGCCCCACATACCCCACAAGTCATGGTTAAAACCTTCCATATCATCTTGAACATTTGTAGTAATAAAAGTCTTGGCATTTACAGATTCCCTAGAGGAAGCCAAAGAAATCCTCAAACTTTGACAGCACTAAGGGATTTATATGGACTAAAATATCTACCAGAACATACTAAAATACCCAGTGAAGAAATGTTTGGTTTAGACATTCTGTTAAAATCCCCTGTTAGTCTAACTCCATCTGTGACCTGTTGATATTGACTTGCTCACTACAATATAGCAGTATTGACTAATCCAACCCAAACCCAGCTACAGGTTACACGTCTTGGACTGCTGCTAGAGTGAACAGTGCTTCCATCTGGGAAAACAGCAATGGAAATGCTATGAAAAAATAGAATGTTTCCTCGATTTGAAAAGCATTTTGTTATGCCTTGAATGAGGAATGCAACAGAGAGATAAATTGGATTGCAGATGCAGAACTGTTTGGCTGCAAGACGAGAGAAAAAGCTTTTGCAGAAGAAGGAGATAATTATGGACAGTGACAGGACAGCTCATAAAGTCTCCTGGGAAAAAAATAATTGATCCAGGCTATTGATAATTCCTCTCTATCTTTTCCTCTCTGCCTCTGCTTCTTTTTCTTCTTTCTTTCTACTTTACTACTACTCTTATTTAACCTTCAGCAAACCATTAAAGTAACCATTGAGCAGTAGTAATAATTTTATAGTGTGGTCTATAATCTTCTTGCTTTTTGCATTAATGTCAGGAGGTTTTCTTCTTTTTAACGTCACTGTCTTAATGTTACCAGTGTGCTAAGAATGTATTTTCTGTTATTTGCAGTGCTTTGCATTGGTACTGAAATTGTACTTATCATTTTCCCACATTTGAAAAGGCACTAAGACTCTTAGCTTAATTCCACCTTCTTGCCAATGACTTCTTTGGGATTTGTGCAGAACTCTAGACCTGGTTGCCTGACAGCAACTCTTCAGTCCATTGTATCCTTCAACATATAAATGAGAATTACTGGAAAGTCCTTGGAATTCTCCATGCTAAGGTGACAGGAAGGTGCTAGAACACTGGTGCTGATGCAGCCCTGCCAATAAAGGGAACAAGTACAAGCTTAAATTGAGAAATAACACACCTGCTTCTCAGTTTTGCTGTAATTCTGGATTTCCTATTATATTACCTATTACCAGGGACTTTTATGATTTCAGCTCTGCAGAGTATAAACATCATCTTAACAGAATTAATAACTACAAGTATTAGGGCTGCTAAGAAAGCACTAGCACAAATGCTGTAAAGCATTAAAGATATTAACATTAACATTTAAAACAAGCTGCATAGAAATGAAACTGTGAAATTAAATAAGATTCTTTCTGCTGCCTCTTCATTTTAAGGAAATACATGAATTTCACTCACTGAAATGCTATTAGGAAATTAATTTAAGCTGACTATGCACGCTGAAAACAGTGTGTGCTCCAGAGGATGGGACAGCACAAAGGGATAGCTTAGGAAACTCTGGTCTAACCAGCCTCCCTGCACAAAGACAGGGGAACACACAGGCAAGACCAGAATGTAAGGGTTTGATTTGTAGCTAGAACTGCACCAACAAACTGTTACTTCGTCTCAGTAATGTCACAGTGACAACAGGAACTTCCAGTGACAAATGGAGGATGTGCCAGACCAGTGCTATTTTTTACAGCAGAATAGTATTAAATTCTCTGACAAATACAGTGAACTTACAGACAGAAGACTTAGATGGGGAAATCCTAAACACACATGGCATAAACCATGTTGAAATCAGCCAAACCCAAACTGGGCATGTAAGTGTGATGGGTAATTGAACAGAGCAATAATTAAGGAATGGTTCCTTCGTCTCTTCCCATCTAGGTGCTGTTCTTGTTCAAATGCTATTGCCTCACTCATATCATGGGGCCCAGAACAGTAAAGTAAAAGGGCAAGATTTATTGCACATAAAAGGTCAGAGCAGATAATCTAATGGTTTCATCCAATCCTGAAATTAAAAACACTTTTTGATTACCTGCTCTACACACATCCATGTCTTCATAAGTGCCTGTGCTAGAGGAGGAATTGCCTTTACTTGCTGTTGCTATGGTTTTCCACAAAGATTTATTTTTTTTAATGGAGAAGAAACAGAGGTCTATTAACTTTTAAAAATATTATTTATTTAAATACAGGTTATAGAAGTAGTTCCCTTATGGCTTTATGGCTAATACTTTCAATACTTGAATTCCCCACCAACAAAGGATGTGAATGTTCTGCAGCAGTCACAGGCTAATCACACTGGGAAAGGGAATGCTGCTCAAATGCAAAGTTTAGATCACATATTTTCATGAAAAATATTCCATTTTGTCTTTTTTTAATCCTAAAACTATTTACTCCTGAACAAAAGAAGATACCAGAATGCATTCAAGATAAATTATTACAATTAACAGAACTAGGATTTAAGTGCTGTCTGCACAAATCTCTAAGATGTGACTTGCCAAGATTAGTTAATGTGTTATAAATGGAAATCGAAAAGGCAAATTCAATAATTTGGAAAAAAAAACCCCACCAAAATCAAAACCCAAACCAACAAGTCACCACCCAAACAACAAATCTAATGCTGAAATACCCAGCAAATAGCTCTGTACAGCAGACAAATAATCAAACAATGTATGGATCCTTCCACCCCAATTTTTATGACTGGAAAGCTGACAGAAATCAGTAGGAAAAGGGCAATATTCCCAACAGAAATATATGGAATAATCACCAATGCTATTTTTATGCTAAAAAAGTAGTGTTTTCACAATGTGTTTGTCTTTTTGTAGCTCTTCATCCAAGCATATGCTGAAAGAATGTCAACTTGAGGGCACTAGAAATGTGTTCTAGATTAGAATTGCACATAATAGAGAAAGAATTCCAGTCAAAATACAGCAAATCTCACGTTACTTTCGTGGGTTGAAGAATCAGATACAGTTTCCCCTTTTTTTTTTTAACTTATGAATTTGAAAAATGTTTCCTCGTTAGGATATAATCACCAACATGTGTGAGAAAGATCTACACTGATGATACTCTCACAGAGCAATGAAAGAAACAGATTTTTCAGAGGCAGGATCCTGATTTCGTAATGTATGTACATAATTGCAACTCCGAAGGTGAAATTGCTACAGGCACCTGCACTCAATCCACTTTAAAAAGCAAATAGAACTGTTCTAAAATGCCATATTTAACCCCTAAAATGTTTCAGTCAGAAAGCTGCAGGGAAAAAAAGCCCCTTAAGATATATCTAAGCAGCTAAATATTGGTCTAGGATCCTGCAAATTTTTCTCCAAGTTCTTCCCTGTGACAGAGAAAGTCACGTCTTGGCCATTCTCCTTCTTTCATGCATTAACTATCAGAACTATCATCTATTAACTACCAGAATAAATAATTTTAGTCTCCCTTTTCATTCTTTCAGAGCAAACTTGGGGGTTTTAAACAAGTAAAGCAGAAGTGATGAAAATATGGATCCTGGGAAACTTGGATTTAACTCCACCAGGGACAGGATTTTCCACCCTTCAATCTCTTAGGGGCTATGGATGAGATGCAGCACAAAAACACAATCATGCATTGGGTAAAGCTTACAAAGGAAAGTAGTGGCTTCAAAGCAGTTGATATTAAGAATGCTGAGACTTTGTTTCCTTGCCCTAAATATTTCTGGGAATTTTTTGAGCATAGATAAGATTCTGTTATGGTGCAATTGGAAGACAGTAAATCTGAGCCAGCTACCTCCAGGAGAAGATGTGCCCTTATAAGACAAACTTGAAAAATCATATCAAAATGAAGCCAGTCTGAAGGATGAACACAATTGCAAATGTAACTCTACTGATTTAAAAACAAACAATAGTTCTGTTCGAAGCTGGCAGCATTCCCAAGAATAATATTTAAACAAGCAAAGCCAGAATACAATATGCACAGGCAGACTCCAACTATTTTTAAATGACATATTACTGTATACTTTGTGAGAAAAGTTCAACGAGATTTGTCAAAGAACTCAAGGTCTGGCTATTGAAATGCTCAGTGCACAGAACAATTGCCTCACTTTTGGAGAGACTTCCTTCTGTATCTCCTTAAAGTGTGCTCAGCAGCTCCCATCCAAGGCTGCCATCTTCATACCAGCAGGAACATCACACACGTTGCCTTGCACAGCTTCTTGTGGCAAAAAGGGTCTGAAACAGCTGATGTAACATCATGACCTCACACACTGAGCAGGCTGTGGACAAGCTGCTTCCTGCCTGCCCATCTTCAGATATTGTGCTCTTCAGGGAGCAAAGTTTGCTTTCTCTAGCACAAAATGTCTGCTTTGCTGAAAACTCTCTGCAAGACTACTCCAGGATCTTGAAGATTTCTGGGAAGCTGCTGAAGACTTAGAACAGTGTGTCCCAACAAAAACCATACCAGCACAAAGCCTCTCAGATTTAACTGCTTGACACCCATCTCATGGCAGAATTGGAGATTTTTAGGCTGACACAGATTTAAAAGGTCTGTCTGGTACTTAAAGACGTCCAAGAGTTATGGCTCCATGCTGGGCTTTGCAAAGATTTCTTTATCAGCACATAACAAAGTGAAACCCATCAGTCCAGCCCCATGGATGAGATTAGATATGTTTTTAGGTCGCAAGCTAAAAGCTTGCTAATGCTTACAGGCATTCCTTGTCTAGGAATGTTTGTTAATTTGAACTCCCCTCCCTTGCTGTGTTTCTTTAATCTCCCAACCAGCTGTCTCCCATAAAAAGATATTTCTGTTTTTAGTTACAAATCTGTTTAGAGATAAAACTTGCTCATAAATACACAACTGCATCCATGTTGGTTTTTGAGTATTTTTTTTTTTGCTGACAGTAGAAAATCAACTCCAGATGAAAAATATTGAACTTTATTTTAGGAACAGAGCATGCTTTCTGCTTGCTCAAAGCATGGTGCATGTTTTACAGATGCTCTAGGTTTTAGGTTTAGCATGACACTGTGAAAGAACTCATTGAAATAGCCATTCTTGTCACCTTTTCAGCTTTAGAACCCATGAGATGGGATGGATTTAAGCTCAGACTGGTCATGTTTTTACCTGCAGAGCACCTGAAAATATGAAATGGACTCATTGTAAACAAATAAAAACCCTCCCCCAAGCCCCACGACTTTTGCTTTTCTAATAACAGCAAAAGAGTTGCCAATTTCTACCTTGTTTTCCCTTTCCTTAATTAATTTATTTTTTAATTAATTTCCCCTAATTTATAGATTTCAGCTAAATAAATTGCACCTCTTTATTAATTGTGTAGTCACTACAGATGCATCAATCCAAAGTACAACATTTCTGGGAATATCAGCTTTGAGTATAATTAGGGGCTGTGAGCCAGAACCTCTAGTTAAACCCCACCATACACACACATTAAGATGGTATTTAGGCATTTTCACTAGAATGTGTTTAGAGCTCTTTAATTTACCCCTGCCCATACCATATTCCTCTCAAATTAACCTCTGTCTGCTGAATAGTTCTATTTCCACTGAAATGAGTATCAGGTATTTTATTAGAGATAAACTGAAATCCTGTAAGGCAAGTTAAGTGTGAAGGACCAATAGAAATATGAATTCACTGCTGCAGAAAGTAACATTTCAGTGATACCCAAGCAACATTCTGCAAAGTTCTTCTACCACTCTTCCTTCATACCTAGAGGACAACATATACTGCCCCATCCATTGGGCATCTGCAGGGGTTAGATGGGATACTGGGAAGAAATTCTTCCCTGTGAGGGTGCTGAGGCACTGGCACAGGTTGCCCAGAGCAGCTGTGGCTGCTTCATCCCTGGGAGTGTTCCAGACCAGGTTGGATGGGGCTTGGAGCCACCTGGTCTGGTGGAAGGTGATTGCCCTGTCTCTATCAGGAGCTAATGATCTTTGGAACTAGATGATCTTTAAGGTCTGTTCCAACCCTCCTTGAGGCTCTGGAAACTCATCTTGTAGTATTGCTTCAAAATGCAGCCACAAATATTTCTGTGCGTATAATATTCTAGTATTACCCAGCATATCTTAATTATTAAAATGCTATTTCTAATATATTTTCATTAATATTTACTTTGTTTCTGCTGCACTTCAGCATTGTGGAAAGCTGATTAAAAATAAAGTTCCATGAAATATATGAAAATTCTATTCTACTAGTTTCAAAATAGAAAGACTTTATAGACAATGTGCCAAAACTTTGTGCTATACTGTAGAGTATAAATATTTACAGTTGAGCTTATATATTAGTAGTTAAATGCTGTGGGATGTATTCATTCTCCCAAGTGAATTCCCATCTGAAGACACTCTGCAGTCTGTCAGTTAGTTATGCCACCAAGTTATTTTATCTAAACTGCCTTCCATAGGAGGCCTGTGTCATTTAGATCCTGAAGAGATAGGTGCCTTACAAATACCCAAGATTGATAAAGGTGACTGACAGGAGCTAAAAGGAAGCAGAAAACTACTTCAAGATGAGAAAATACATCCCTGGTCTTCACCTCAGGAACTGCTTTTCAGACACAGAAACTGCTCTTGGCTTCTGCCAGGGTCTGTTCATCAGGTTTTCTAACACAGCTGGGTTTTCACCTGTTTGTTTCTGTACAGTGGGTACAGAATTTCGAGGGGCAGAGCCAGGAATGAGGTACTTTGACTCTGGAGAATATGTAAAATTAACTGAATCGTAGAATGGTTTGGGTTGGAAAGGGACCTTCAAGACCATCTTATCCCACCCCCTGCCATGGGCAGGGACACCTTCCACTAGCCCAGGTTGCTTCAAGCCCCATCCAACCTGGTCTAGAACACTTCCAGGGATGGGGCAGACACAGTTTCTTAGGGCAACTTGTTCCTGTGGCTCACCACCCTTGCAACAATTTCTTCTGTATAACTAACTTAAATTTCCCCTCTTTCAGTTTGACAACATTCCCCCTTGTCCTGTCACTCCAGGTCCTGATGAACAGTCCCTCTCTGGCTTTCTTGTAGGCCCCTTCAGATCCTAGAAGGCTGCTGTGAGGTCTCCACGCAATTTTCCCTTTTCCAGGCTGAACAATCCCAACTCTTGGGAAACCTGGAAGGTTTGAGCCACCTCCTCACAGTCCAGCTTCACACAAACCATGGGATAACCTTGGGATTCCAGCCACTCCAAGAAGATCTGGAAAGTATCTATCTGGAGGTCTACAGGAAGCCAAGCTGAAATTCAGTAGCAAGCAACAAAAGAAATTACAGTGGCTACTGATATCCATCTGGTCATGCTATGCTCATACCTAAACCAGAGCAGAGCCATGGAACTCTCAGTGCAGGGTCATAACAAGATTACCCAGTGCAGATTTCACCCTTTAATGAAAAACCCAAACCCTGACAAAAGGAAGATTTATCCAAAATTTATTTTTCAAGTAATGCTAATGATAGTACACATGGAACTCCTAAGTGTCCCATCTATAAATTAATTAAAGAACTTGTTACAGGGAGAATAAATATCACACACAGGCCTGTGTGGCACAGATGAAAAATGATCCAACAAACATGATGCCTCTAGAGGAATGAGCTTGCAGTTAAACCAGACAGGTTAATACCCTACTTACATCCACAAGACACTCACACTGCTCCCTTGCAACTGCTGTGACTTGAGACTAAAAGCTTTAACCAATAAAAACCATTAAACCCAGACAATAAAACAATGTCAGCCACAACAGACCACGTGACTACAGATCAATACATGGTATTTCCTCTAGAAATCGTGTCATAAGGTTTTCAGTCTGATAATATTTTTTTCTGCGTTGAAAATGCAGGAAAAAAATACAAAGAAAATTTGATCAGGTTGATGTTTAAAGAACCCAAACCAGAGGGTAACAAATAGAAGAGATTCATGGTGAAATCACTCTCAAACTGACAAACACAATACATGGACAACTGTGGTGTGGTGTGGACATGGATAACTCTTTGTAGGGCCAGTGGACCACAGTTATGCATAGTCTTTAAGAAGGTACATATACTTTAAATAAGAATCCATCAGCTAATCTATAGAGGTTTTTCAACTTCTATCTAGCATGTAGTAGGAAGATTAATACTACAAGAGCTGATGCCATGCAATTCCTTTCCAGGATTCAGGCATTACACAAGCAGCAGAACCAGACCAGTACTGTCCTACCCGGAAAGGCAAATCTACCTTGCCATGAAGCAAGATTTCCTCTAGGTATTAGCTCTCTTGGCTTCACTGTGCTCTCTGCACAAGGCTGGGGACCCAGCCAGAGCTTTCTGTGTGTATGACCTCCTCTACACCTATCAACAGTTCATCAGAGACAGGGATTTTTATCCCTCACCAGATCTTCATCACTGTGGTGACTTTCATGTTTTCCAACAATTATTTAACATATTCATAAAGTATCATTTATAGTTATATACTACTTAAGTATCAAGTAATTCTGCAACAAAGGAGATAGAGCTGAAGATGGAGGACAGAAATCATCCACAGAAGCTTAAATAAAGACTTACTTCTTGGTACATTTTCTATTAATCCCCCTCACCCATTTGCAATATCTCTGATTTTGACTCCTAACTTGACTCTCGATATTCAAAGAAAGCTGAGGGTTAATTTGCCACCCAAATCCTCCGTACCAAACAGAAGCTCAGGAGAGCTTCTGAGACAGCTTCCCACCTCTGCCAGGCTACCTCTGTGTCTCCAGGTACTTTGCACACTGCCTTTTAGTTCCTGAGCATCACTCTGCTGTTCAGCTTTCCCTTCTGTGACAGGAGGGTGATCTGTACTTACTTCTGAGTTGTTGCAAAGCTTCATTTATGAAGTCTGACAGAGATGGAAAGACAAAGCAGATCCCTGGACACTCCAGACCTGTGATTTTGCAGTCCTACAATCCTTCCTGTCCATGTTATTGCTAAAGGCATGGGGGTTTTATGTCTACACAGTCAGTACATTTATCTTACCCAAACATTTGAGCTCAGCTAGGCAACACAACATTTTGTTTCTTTATGAAAAAAGAACAAAAAAATTGATATAAACCCATGATGAAACCTTAATTCTTAACTGAATGACCCCTCTGACATCAAATTACTCTGATATTTCAATTCCTTGTGCCTTAACAGGGTAGCAGCTTTATCTCTCTCAATGTTAAAGGCCTTGGGAAGTGAGATCAGCAATCAAAGTAATAGAAAAAGCAATACAGGATGTATATAAAACTGAGCTGAATATCCTCAAATGTTTTCTCAGCATGTTGGCTGTTACAAGATCAGGCACCTGGATAGTAAATTACTGGAGTTTGATTTGTGTAACAGGTATTTTGCGTGTGGTTACCAAATTAGCAGAAACAATCCCCGAATTCCCCATAGTTACTGTCCTCCATGTTCTGCTTTTGCAACGTTATTGCAAGTTTACTTGGGAAGGAGCTTTGAAGGGCAGTTTTCCAGCAACAACTTAAATACATTTTCACGGGTCAATTTCTGAAGAATATTATTGTTTCTATTCTGAATTGTTTGACCTTCATGTTATGAAAATCAAAGTCATGCAAAGCCTTTTTTATATAAACTGAAATTAGGAAAATGTCACTCCCTACGTTGGGAAGGAGGGTTCAGAGGCACACACATACACACACTGCACTGCAACTCCCAGCCAATTTTCTGTTCCAGTAAATAGAGAAAAAGGGAAGATTTATGGCAAGAATAGTTTCCATTTCTTTCTCCGTGATTTGATTTTTTTTCTCCCTGTTATCCACATATCAGAGAGAATATATTCAAGTAGAGCAACCATAGTAAAAGGAAAGGTGAAGCTTTATCAGATGTAGGAACAAATCTGCTGGACCTTCCACCTGCTTTTGTTTTTCTTTGTATATAAAATATGACTTTTTGGGGGGCAGATGGGGGTAATTAGAGCACTCACTATAGGCAGGCAGCAAAAAGCGAGGTGAGGAATTTCTCATGCTGAGGGAAAGCATCAGGTCAGAAAGAAGACAAGAAAAAAGTCATCCTCCATGCTGCCTTACCTCCTTGTGAAATCTGAAAGATTTGCTTCTTCCACGACTCGAAGTCAATAGACTCAAGAACATAATACCCAAATGACCTTAATGAGCAATAAAATACTTGCACTATTTTTCCTGTCACTAATATGTACTACAAACACTTCATGTTTTAGTGTACTCTCCCTCCCTCTTCCACTGCTTATCTTGCAGTGTAACTAAAGGTCACCTTTATTAAAGGCTGTTCCTGTCCATTTCTAGCCTGAAAATAGGAATTCAGCTAACACATTAAAAAATCCTACAGCTACTGATTGTTCCAGTGCTTCAGCCATGGACAGGTCAAACAAAATGACATGGAAAGAGAGAGAGGTGAGAAATAATAGCTCAGAAACCAAAGGTGAAGACAGGAAGGTACTTCATGGTGGCACAAGTACTTCACAGCACATGTGACTCTATCATTACTACAAGCCAAGTGATTCACAGCTATAGATCTCAGTTGGGTTTTTTTTAAGGTATTTTAAATGTTTCTTGATTTGTAAAGGCAGCATGACTCAAAATTGTACTGACCTTGGAAAGGCTGGGAAGGTAGTAATCCTCATATCTTTACCAAATGAGCTCCAAGAGCTCCCATGAGCATTACATCCCTGGCATTAACCACTTGGGAAAGCCTGTGCAGCACACTCACATCTCCAACTCTTGAACACAGAGTCACAGAATATTCAGGGTTGGAAGGGACTCGACAAAAATCATGAAGTCCAACTCCTGGCCCTGCACAGGACATCCCCAAGAATCATACCATATTCCTGAGAACACTGTTCAAATGCTTCTTGGTCCCTCTTTGGATACAACATCCAACTCATTATTCCAGAATTTCAGTGTCCAGGTGCTGAGGGTCTGGGAGACCTCTAGGGAGAGGAAAAAAGTATTTTGTGGCAGAGAAAAGGAGGGAAGGTGAAAGTAGAAATGTTGCTTCTTAGAAGGAAGTTTTGTTTCCAAAGGACTAAAGGCTGAAGCTCGGATATGAGGATTCAAAAGCACTCAAAAGCCTGCAAAATTAGGAGTGAGAAATGCAGACATTCCAAACAAGTGCTGGTAAGACTTTTGTCCCAAGAACCATCTCATATATTCTGTCAAAAAAAGTATTTATTGAAAGATGAAAAGGAGTTTTAAAATAGATTATTGAGACTATTTTTGCAGCCTGTGCCCATAAGCCCCTGTTCTACAGTGAGTGCCAAGACTGAGGGCTCAGAGGGAGAGGAAAAAATGTGAACTAATAAATTCAGCTTTGCCTTTGTGAGTAAAGCACCCCCTCCCCACCCCATGCTGATAAAACCTTTATGCCACTCTATCACATATTCTCTCTCTCCCTCAATTTTAATTTGAGTTTTCCCACATCACATGTAGCATATGCAGAATACATGATGGTGCTTGGAATAAAGGTTTCATTAGCACTCATTTGGGATGCAGCATAAGTCCCTTATGATTTCACAACATGGAAGTGAGGGAGCCATTCCAAATACCTCAAAAAAAATAATGCAACATCCCCCACTTTCTCTTTCACTCCACATCCACTCTCCACCCACACACACTGCCTACCATTGCCATTACAAGCTCAGTTTTGTTTAGTTCCTAAGACCTGAATAAACAGACCAAAGCCATCTATATGTGCACCCAACCCTGTCTCTTGGTGTAGATTAATATCACTTTAAATCCTTGGTTTTGGTAGAGTTTTGGTGATGGATGGGAAGAACATAAATAGAATGACTCTACTTAAAAAGAAATTATAAAACTACATCCTTTTTTAAATGCCCTTCCAGTTTTGGGGAACTTTGGTGAGGGGTTTTCTCATAGAAATACTGCAGAAAACTATTGCAAGAATTCAGTTAGCATTTTATCTCTAAATCTAAATTTGAGAAATCTGTATATTAGGAAAAGTTCCCCCCAAAAGCTGAAAAACTCAACATTTTAGCAGGATGCCGTTGTGTGTCTTTCTTTTGGTGGCCATGGAAATGAGAAGGAAATGTGTATTTATTTTAGCTAATGGGTAAGTAAAAATCTCAGGGACATGTCAGTTTAAAGTTAAGGACTATACATAGTCCCTAAGTGTTCTGGGGAAAACTGTTGGTAGGAAAAGCCATTAGGAAGAGCAAGAAACTTTTCGGGTGGAATTCAGTATTAATGAGAGCTCATTACATTATTGCAAATTTTGACACACTGCATGTTTTCCTTACAGTCTAAGCTCCACAAGTAAGTTTTAGTTCTCTAAAAAGGTGAAATAAAAATTATGCTTCCCCCCTGTCTCAAAGTAACATCATTTGGAATGAAAGGATCCATAATTTAGACCCCTATGACTTGAAATGACCCTAATTACTTAGGACAAAGCAATTAATGACTTCAAAAAATTATGATTAGCAAAACAAAGAATATTTAATATCTGTCACCATAGAAAACAGCAAGGAATTACCTATGAGGGAAGATGAATCTGCCACTCCCTGGCAGGAGGTTCCAACCCTTCTGGCATCACGTTGTCAACCGACTCGTTTGTTCAGTGCTTGCTTTCCAGCTTTACCTACTGCAGGAAAGAAGAGACCATTACTTCTTCTGATCTGAAAACAAACAGTGATTTAAGAATGTAAGGTATTTTTATTAGTTTCAGACAGTTTCTTAATGACCTGATTTATAGAGGTTATTTTCAAATGCTAGAAAAATGCATATAGGCTTCTAGGTAAGGACACACTGCTCCTGAGTAGCTTTCAGTCCCAGGTTCTCTAAGAAGATGGGCCTTTCATAACAATTTACTTATAAGCTGAAGCTTCTTAAATAAAAAGTGTAAGTTTTCCTTGTTCTTAACTTTGCTGATGTTAAATGGCATTGGAGCAAAGCAGATTTGCTGTTCCATTCAAATGTCTGATTGAATTCACTGTATGAAAAAGTGGCAAAATTGTAAACAGACCAAAAATTACACCAAGATGAAATTGCCTGACCTACATTTTTATCTATTGTGAGCCCTTATGGAAAATCAAATTAAATAAGAATAATAAAACCAAACAACACAAACCAAAAATCTACAACCAGCCAAAAAACATAGCATCCCTTATAGGACAGATCTTTGGGTGAGATTGGGCTTCTCTCTTGACTTTCAAATCTTCACACCACTTGCACAGGCAACGCTTTATGCCCACCATAGATTACAGATAATTATTTCAGACTCTTTTTTGAAGGATCACTTCTTTTCTGCATCTGCTGGCTGACTAAAGGGAGCTGTCTCATTATTACAGCAGTAGCATCACAGTGACACAGTAAAGACTGTATCAAATCTGATAAAAATTCTATTCTTCCTTGTCTTACAGCTGGACAAGAAATGAGATCAAGTCTGAATCCCAGCTCACAATGGGATTTTTCTGCCTATTTGTATCCTTTAGCATATTTTACAGTCTTTTTTCCTCCAGAAAATTAGAAGTGATTTAGTCCATTTCTTTTTTCTTTCACTCCTCAATTGAAAGCATTCTTGTGTGCATAACTCCTGCACATGTTTGTTTTGAAAACTTAAATTCACCATTCTTTACATTCTAAATTTAGTCTAATTACTGTTGCTGTTGAGCAGATGATGTACAAGGCAGAAAAATCTCTGTGCAGCTCTAGTTGTACTTCTCTGCTGTGCAGAGGTGAACACAGAGGCAGAAACAAATGCTGCATTACATAGTTACAGAGATTGTAAAGCAGGACACACATTTTCCTGCTTTGTCTGTGCCTGGAATCCAGCCTGTCTGCCTCGCCACGCCATGGGCTTGTAAAGGATACACAGCTGAGAGAAAGCTGTGAAATCCATTCTAGTTTATATAGGGTCTAACACAAGAAGAGTCTAATTCTAACTGGTCTTCTTGGCCACCACCTAAATCAATACATAATGGTAATAATCCCAATCCAGACTTGTTCTCATAGCCTTTATTGCCACTATTTATTTCTTGTGCCCTTCACCCAAGAAGATAAACAATATTTTTGCTTGCAAATGAAAAGTTTGGTTTGTATTTCAAGTCTTGAGGAGGGAAGCTGCCCTTGACATTTCCTAAACTGAAATTCCTTCATTTTAGGGGATTCAGGTGATGATACAACACAGCATCCTCCCTGGATCCAGAGAGTTTTCACATAGATGTAATGGCACATTAATTACATGTAATGTAATTGCTGATGGCACCAAGAAAAAATAACCCCCCAAATCAAATCCAAGAGAAGTCCCAACAAAATGCTTTGAATAAATGACTTTTCAAAATGTTCAACAAGAACTGTCCCATTAAGAGACTCTCCAAAGTGACATCACTGGGTTGGCACCATGGTGTTCCCTTCAATGACTCCAACAGGCCTGAAGAGCACCTGTGCTCCAAATGCAGGACACACTTCTCTCCAACAGAAACAGAGACCGTTTGTGTATAAAGTAAACCCTACCAAAACAAAATGCTCTGCTGCACACACCATTCTCCCCTAGGGAGAGAACCAGAGAACAAAACACACGAGACAGATGTAACTCATATTGCTTAATGCACTCCTGAAGGCACTCATAAAAGGTGTATTTTAAAACCAGAGATCCTACTCCTTTTATTTTTTTCTACACCACAACAATAACAACTCATTTTGAAATTGAAGATAAAGTTTAGTACAATTACACTAAGCTCATCCCCCATTAGGAAAATAAGAACCCAGTGTTTTCAACAAGAGTAAAAAAATTTTGCGTCACCCAAAGCCACAAGAGGTAAGCAAGGTCTGGTGCTACCAGAAGGAGGAAACATGAGGCCTCTAATATCTAACACGTTATAGTCTGTTTAAGGAAGATAAATTAATTTGAAGGAAATATCTTGATTATGTTTCTGCACAAACAGCAAAATTCTTATTTGCATAGCCTTAAGTGTACACTAGCACACATTTACTTAAATAAATAGTACCTTTTAGCACAATTTTTCTTTATTTTGATGCTTTTTTCCCCACTAATGAGCAGAGATGACAGCAAAATAAGTGACTAATTTGACATCAAGCCCATTTACTTAAATGATGAAATACTGTAGATATTAGCTGTAGATATTAGCTAGTTTCACCTATGGCTAATATATTTTTGAAATATCTTAGATGTACCTTAGGTAACTGTGTACATTCACTGTTTCCGACTGTGAACATTCACTGCTTCTATGCATTTATTTACAAATAACCAAATTATATTTGGGAAACAGTATAGTAAATCTAAAACTCTTGAGCCTTTCTTAGACTTACAGTTAGATTTAGAGCACTAGAGGCTGGTCCAGCCAAGGGCTAAATCCCCATTCTGCTCATTCATCACATGTAAAGGCAGATTTGAGAACATTCCTTGACAGAGGCTGAAAATCGAGATGGGAATGGCCATACTGAATGGCTGCAGCAAGGTAAAATCATATCCTGCCCTCATTCTTGGCACAAGTTACCTGCACTTAGCTCCCAATCTCCACGTTAACAACCAAACCTTCCATTAAGAAGAGGCTTTAAGGGAACTCCTACATACTGATGCATGATACAGAATTTCAGCCTAAAACCAGAAAGCACGGAGAGGAAAAAAACCAAAGTAGAATAAAATATATAAATCAGCAAGGTTTCTGTTACTAAATACACTCATATTATACACTAATTTATGTCAAGCTTCAAAATATTGCCTGGATACATATGTGATTGTTGAAAATCACAGAATCACAGAATGGTTTGGGTTGGAAGGGACTTTAAATATCATCTCCCCTAGCCCAGGTTTCTCCAAGCCCCATCCAACCTGGCCTGGAACTCTTCCAAGGATGGAGCAGCCACAGCTTCTCTGGGCAACCTGGCAGCCTCACAAGAAAGAATTCCTTGCTAACATCTAATCTAAACCTACTCTCTTTCAATATCACAAGGAAGCCAGAAATCATCATTCATGGCAGTGTGTTTGGGACCGGGTGGGGTGAAAAGAAAACACAATCCCTGAGCACCCCTTGTATTTTACACACAAAATTAGCATGAGCTATTCCCCTAGGGTATGGGTTGCACAGTCACTGAATCTGATCCAGAAAACTGTACATTTGCTCAAAATGCAGTAGTCAATTCCAGCTCCAGTGAACATTAACATGCTGCATAACACGCAAAATAAATGATGTGTTCTACTACCACAGTCAGTGCTATTATGCTTTGTCTGTACAAAGAGTTTAAAACACAGCCTTTCCTCATTTGTATTGCATGCAGGCATGGCATTGTGTTAAAGAGTTCTTGACTTAGGGATTAAAAGTTAGCTGGATAGGAATGTGGAAATTTCTTGTGCAAAGCATTCTGGTATTCTAAATAAATTAACATGCCTTTATTTCCTTCAGCCAGAAAGCCACAGAAATGGGGGTAAAATGTTGGCATCTTTCTGAAAGCATAAATTGACCAAACTTCATAAAAGTAGGGTTTGTCAGATGCTGGTGACTGGTGTGTTGGCATCACTCATGGCTTTGTCATAACCCAGATTTGTACTTTCCCTATGTCTATCTTCAGGGCAGCCTGGGCTTTGTCTTAATCATTACAAAGCTGATTGGCAGATTGCATCCCTTTCTCACATGTCTATTCTGATCTCAGAACAAATTTATCAGAAGTAAACTTCCATGTCATGCTCTATTCGTCACACAAATACAATTATTCACACCGAAACCACAAATCTGTACTTAAATATAACCAGGTGAATATGGCTTTTTTTTTTCCCACTGGAAGATGTAATTTTCTGGGGAAATATTTCTAGAGTGGAAATATATCTGATTGTTTTCCTTAACTGATTGAAAATTTCATTAAATGATAGGGTTATAGAATCCCATATATGGTTTGGGTTGGAACAGACCTTAAAGATCATCTAGTTAAAACCTCCTGCCATGGGCAGGGACACCTCCCACTAGCCCAGGTGGCTCCAAGCCCCATCCAACCTGGCCTGGAACACTTCCAGGGATGGAACAGCCACAGCTGCTCTGGGCAACCTGTGCCAGTGCCTCAGCACCCTCACAGGAAAGAAATTCTTCCCAATATCCCATCTAACCCTGCTCTCTGGCAGTGTGAAGCCATTCCCCCTTGTCCTGTCACTAAATGCCCTTGGAAATAGTCTCTCTTTTCAGATTTCTTTAGCCAGATGTGTCATGAGATTCCATCTTGCCCAGCTGCTAGTGAGAAAACCTTTGGGCCATGGAAACAAGACAGCATGGAGCACAAAGTAAAACTGGCTCCAGAAGATCCAAGTCCAAGTTTTCAGCAAAAGTAAGTCCTGAACCTGCAAATTTATAGCAGTAAATAGAATAAAACACCAGAAGAAATAACTTGACCATTTCCAAAAAGACATCACTCCAGTTTCCCAGGCCCCAGGAGGATCAGTGACACAGTGATTGCTTTGGAGAAGGTCTTTGCAATGAGACCTCATTAAAATGGGCAGGCAGATCCAATTGTCTGTCATTACTATCGGTGATCATGTCACCAGCTGAAAACATTAGTTACAGCACTATCAAAAAGGTAAAGATGTCCTTAATGTGTCAGTTATAACAAAGAAAACCTCTCCAGCTTTGGTTTCTCAATGTGCCAACCCCAAACACATTTTAGATCACTTTTAACACCCACACAATACAGACCTGATCAACAGGACAGAGCACTGGCCTCAGTTACAGACCTTTCCAGTTTGTATCCAGTCCAGGAAATGACAGACACCCTCAGTCCCACTGAAAACTGAAGAGTCCAAACTCACCCCCTTGCCCAGCCAGGCCATTTGTCACCCAAATGAGCTCTCGTCTGAGAAGCAGCGAAGCAACACGCGACCAGATAATGTGCACACCTTTCACAGCCTATTTTAGGCTCACAAACCCCAACTGCCTCAGTAAGCTCTGCCTCTGGGTAATTCAAACCATTTTACCAGGCTGAGGTTTTTATATTGGTTTTATAAATGTCTTAAGGGATAGAAAAATATATTCCACGAGCTAGAGATCCACTGAATATGCTATGATGGTATATAGTACACTTAGGCTCAGACTAAAATAAAGGAGCTATAATTGGTCTCTGGTCCATATTTAAGGCAAAATAAGTGCCTAGATTTTCAGAAGCACAGAGCTCAGATCACTCAGAGTGAATTTGGAAGGCGCTGAACAACTTTGAAAATAGGGATAAATATTTTTTTCAGACTAAATATGAATAAGGATCTAACCTGAGGCTGCAGTTCCCTGTAAATCCTACTGCCCTATATTTGTTTTTTACTTCTCTTCCAGTCTTACACCTACACACAGGAAAAGGTTTTCCCTTTTCTGACTCCAATCTGCATTTTACCAATTCTTTTCATAGTGGAAACTGAATATGAGTATGAGTCAGGCTCCCAAAGCCAAGAAGTTGAGTAAAAATCTGTAACTACACTAATGAAATTCACTCT
>NW_008680740.1:38235-45481 GCF_000695815.1 Acanthisitta chloris
TAAAATATGGATTTTGTAGGAGAAAAGCCCCATGATAAAAGCAGGGTCCTCTTGTATGAACTATCCACATCCAAGTTACAGTCCAAAATGTAATTACTCAATATCCCATTGGAAGCACATCCAATTCTTCTTGTCCCCATGTTGCTATTTACTGCTAAAGGAGAAGATTAATATCTGCAATAAAGAATCAATAACATTAAAGTAACAACGATTTTGTAGGAGAAAAGCCCCATGATAAAAGCAGGGTCCTCTTGTATGAACTATCCACATCCAAGTTACAGTCCAAAATGTAATTACTCAATATCCCATTGGAAGCACATCCAATTCTTCTTGTCCCCATGTTGCTATTTACTGCTAAAGGAGAAGATTAATATCTGCAATAAAGAATCAATAACATTAAAGTAACAACATATTTCCATCATTCTGTATTTAGAGCAACACCATTCACCAAGGAGTCTCAATGGCTGCTTCAAGTCTTCTGAGATGGGAGTTCAAGAAACTTCAGTCTGCAGTTCATAATTTCAGCTGAAGAGGCACAGTAAGTGAGAACTCCTCAGTTTTTTAAGCTTTCCTGACTATAATCACTTCATAATCATTAGAAATAAAGATTTGTCTACATGGCAGATGAATCTGCAACATTCCTGTGTTTCACAAACTGTCAACATCTTTTGTCTAATCTCCTAAGGACCTCTAAATGCACAGCTTGAGGGGGAAAGATACGGCTCTCCAAGCTGTCTGTGTACAGAGTACATTCGCCTCTACTTTCAAACAGATGAAAACCAGAGCAGACATTTCCCTTTGTCACTTTTCAGAGCATAAATCTTTGTCTTACAATATTTATCAGAGCTTCCCTTGGTTATCAACTTCGCAAAATTTCTCCACAAGTGAAAGAACACTGTTACCAACTTATATTCTTTTAGAGAGACTGAATATCACGGACATAGAGACGTGTTACACTGCTGCACCATTGCAGGGCACAGAAGCACTTGGCATGACCTTCTCCCTCTAATACTGGTTAGACAAGGCACATGTCTTCACACTAAATCTTCAATTTGTAGTGTTATATACGTCTTTAATTTTTTTTTCAGCATCTGCACAGGGCAACTTTTGATGTTTGCTTATATAAACTTCATGCTCCTATATAACTGAATTAAAAACACAGATGACACATGCACCTCGCTGGCTACAAACACAGAGGTTCTTATTTCCTGATGTGACTTGACTTAATTGTGTTGAGCAGAACATTAAAAGTACCCAGGAATTCACCAGGGAATGGAAATGACATTGGACTGAAGTGAAGGAGCCCTTTAAATGACAGAATAATTAAACCAAATGATTTCACATCTGAAAATGCAGCAACTTAACATCAAACTGATTGGAATTTGAAAGTTTTATCCCATAGAAAATTATCATTTTTCAACCCCTCCCCAAGTGGGATAAGAATGTTAAATATCAAGTAATTATGGAATCAAATATTAATAATGAAATGTCAATTCTAGTATGGAATCAGATGTTCTAAAATTCACTGACATGAGGGATACTGCTCTGAACTCCAAGAGCCTGGGTTTGGTTACAGATCTCTGAAAGTGCTTTTCTGAACAATGCTCATGTATCACCAAGGATTCCTCAGGGAACAAAGTCAGGCAAAACATGGGAGTGTGCTGGGCAGGTATAAATATTGAAGTGTGAAGAGTTTAAAAAGAAAACACAAATGCTGTATGGCCCTTAAGCAAACTTGCAATTTGTTTTTTTTCCACTGCAGCTCAAGACATGTATAATTACCTTTAAACATTTCTAAATTTAAAGTGATGAGCATTATTGAATGCAGATTAGGAAGCATATATCACTCCCGTAAAAATAAGAGTTCCCCTATGATACTGAATTGGCCCTAATTACAATAAAAACATTACAGATATTACATTTGGGAGATAATTAGAACTATTCAGGCAGGTTTACCTTGCTATGAAGTCAAGGTTATAAAATGGCCAATAATATTGCTAACATTTTGAGGCCTTGGTGAAACCAAGGGTTGTGTTTTATACAGCAATAGATATTATTGTCATAAGAAGGCTAAATATATGTAAAACCTATATTCATTCCCATTGAACTACTTATTTAGCAACTAGATATTTACAGGTTGAAGTTATTTGGTCTCAGACTCTAAAGATATTTAAATTGTGAGTGGTTTAAGCACCCTTGCTGCTCAGTACATTTGTTGATCTCTACCAGAGCCTGTAGGTTGCAACTGAAAAAATATTGATCTATAACTTTTGCATTGAAGTTGATAATATTTAAGTGGGATTCGGGTTTAAAATGTCAGGTAGGATTTTGAGGGGTGTTGAAGGGGAGAGGAAGAAGGAGAGTTCTACAATGACAGCTGACAAAGCAATATTAAATTAAATATTTAAATATTAAATAATTCACCAAACTTAGAGTGCAGGTTCAGGTCTGGTGAGGATTCAGAAGTCCAAGAGCTTATCTAGGCTTATCAGAAATAGCTAGATCCTCTGGGTCTACAGAACTGAGCTGTAAATCTTGCAAGAGAGCTCAGCTTCTGGTTAGAAACACTTCACAGACATTATTTCAGTGCATTTTAGCATTTCAGTTATCACTCTGATTGGGACTCAGTAGGCATATGAAAGTGAAAAGAAAAATGAGCTTTGCCATTTTTAGAATTTCCATAAAGATTCCTCAGTCAAAGTTCAAATTGTCTAAAAAAACCCCCACCCCACCTTCAGTTTTGGAATTGGATCTGAGAGGAAATGTGGGGGTTTGTTTGCTTTTTTGGGCTCTGTAACTCTATTTATTATACAAACCTAGTCAAACTAATGAAGCACGAAAAAGGTATTAATTTTAGAACTCACCTAGCATTGTTCTGGGATCTGCTGGAAATGTCATCAATAATAAAAAACACATCTAGTGTGAAGGCAGCTTGTCAACAAGATGACTGAGTCCTGTACTCCTAAATTGGTTATTTTAGCTCACACAAGATCTTATTGACATGGATATATCTGAAACAATCCCCTCAGACATAGTCATGAGATCTGGCAAGTTCTAAAGCCAAGATAAACTATTGAGCCATGTATTTCCAAAGGTCAATATTATTTATTTTCTTCAAGAGAGGAGATGGCGATGAGCAGGAGCTTGCTGAAATGTGTGCCCTGGACGTATCAACACAAGTTCTCCAATAAGACAGCTTTTTATATACCTCAGCCAAGATTTTGACCAGAAATTTTGGTTGCTATTTGTTAATGCTCCACTTTGTTATTGAAGGGATTTCTCCAGGATAAACAGGATTTCCAAATCATAGCAGCTGGTTTGAAAGCAGATTGCCTGTGAAACCCTACAGAAGTTCTGCTTAGACAGAGCCACTGGTTTGACATCCCCTGCTTCAGCAGGCTCTGTGTGAGAGATTTGGACCTGACCTCTTGCTATCTGCCAGCACTGTGTGTTGCAGGAATTGTCTGTCAAGAGAGACATACTGATATTGCCAGGAGATGGAAAACCTCACTGTTGCTATCACATGTTCTGAAGCTCTTCCATCAGACCCTACTGCTGGGGCTTTTTCCCTCCTAAAGGCTCTTCACTAGGCTTTGCTTCTCAATGAACAGCAATGCAGAACTTTGGTAGAGACCATGCCTTTCCCATCTTCTCCCCACAAGAAGAAAGTATAAACATTGTGGGTTCATGGAGAGATTTCATTTAGCAGCTGCTTCAATACTCTCTGAAACCAACAAAAAGTTTCCATTGGCCTCAGCACATTTTGGTTTCTTTTAATTCTGCAACACAACAAAGTTTTATAGGAAATATTGGAAGAATCTCTTTAGTTATAAGTGTTTTTAAAGACACAGCAAAGATGGAGTTGTAACCTGTAAAGCATAAATGTGGCATAGATTGTAATCTTTACATAGTCTGTTCCACACACACAAGGGCAGCATTGCAAACCTTTGTATCTCACTGGCCACTGACTTTAATCAGCTGCACACAAACATCTGCTGGTGCCTGAACAAGTGTTCTGAAGACTGGATGAATCTCAGGAATTACAGTACCTATCTCGAGCACAAGTGCTATGAGGAGAGGCTGAGGGAGCTGGGGTTGTTCAGCCTGGAGAAGAGGAGGCTCAGGGGAGACCTTATTGCCCTCCACAACTCCCTGACAGGAGGTTGGAGTCAGGTGGGGGTTGGTCTCTTCTCCCAGACAACCAGCAGGAGGACAAAAGGGCACAGACTCAAGCTCTGCCAGGAGAGGTTTAGGTTGGATATTAGGAAGAGATTTTTTACAGAGAGATTAATCAGGCATTGGAATGGGCTGCCTGGGGAGGTGGTGGATTCACCATCCCTGGAGGTTTTCAAGTTGAGACTGGATGTGGCACTTAGTGCCATGATCTAGCAATCACAGTGGGGTTGGACTCGGTGATCTTTGAGGTCTCTTCCAACCAGGTTGATTCTATGATTCTATGATTCTTTAGTCCCAAGCTTCAGTCAGTGGCAGGCTGGAGGAAGGGACTAGCCACTCATAACACTCCTAATACTCCCAATGCAGAAAAAACTTTCTTACTGCCAGATTCCACCAACTACTCCTGGGATTATCACAGAATCATGGAATCACAGAATGGTTTTGGTTGGAAGGGACCTTCAAGACCATCTTATTCCACCCCTTGCCATGGGCAGGGTCAACTTCAACTAGCCCAGGTTGCTCTAAGCCCCATCCAACCTGGCCTTGCACACTTCCAGAGATGGGGCAGCCACAGGTTCTTTGGGCAATCATTCTAGAGATGAGAAGCAAAACTAGATGAATTTTTTAGACACAAGGGGGTACTTTTTGGGACCAGCAATGCCTTGAATATTTTAGTAGTCAGTACCACCATTGACCAGGCCCAAACTACAAAATACAGATGTGATTTCAGACCACAGCACCAATTACTGCATTCAGAAAGTTCTGACACTGTCAATTTGAATATATTAGAAACCACCAAACTGACCCTACATTCATGTGCATGTGCTTAAATGTTCTCTCTTTCAGCATTTTTCTGGCATTGAACCTCAGCTAGGACTCTGAGGTCACTGGCATGCAAAAATAGTTCATATAAAATCGTTAGTCATCTGAAGGAATACAAATGACTGTGCTTTCCACAGGAATCCAAAAGGCACAGAAAATGGACTGAAATGTCCAACTCTGAGTGACTTAGTTCTAATTCCATTCAATTTTTAAGATACAAAGTGTATACTAAGATAAAAAATCAAACCCTGTGCATTTTATGCCCAGGAACTATGAAGATTTGCAAACAATCAGTGACATTAGACTTTTGCTTTCCCAGTTATAGCAGGGCAGTGTTTTCCCCTATGTGAGACACTTGTGGGGGGGAAGTATTTTATTTTTTCTATACCTATATGTAAATACACACACATATACATATATATCTTTATATATTACATCTATACATGCATACATAATTGTACTTATGAATAAATACATAAAAATAAATGCAATCTCACAAAGCAAACTGCAAAGTCCTACACCTGGCTTGGGGCAACCTCAGGCACACCTACAGGTTGGGCAGAGAAGTGACTGAGGGCAGCCCTGGGAGAAGGAATTGGGGGCGATGGGTGATATAAAACTCAACATGAGCTGCAGTGTGAGCTCATAGTCCAGAAACCAACCCAGTCCTGGGTTCATCCCCACAGTGTGGGCAGCAGGTGTGGGGAGATTTTGCCTCTCTGTTCTGGTGAGACCTCGCCTGGAATGCTGCACACAGTTCTGGTGCCCCAATGTAAGAAGGACATGAAACTGTTGGAGCAAGTCCAGAGGAGGCCATGAAGTTCCTAGGGGCACCCCTATGGAGACAGGCTGAGAGAGCTGGGACTGTTTGGTCTGGAGAAGAGAAAGTTGACTGGAGACCTCATAGCAGCCTTACAGTATCTGAAGAGGGCTATAAGAAATCTTAAGAGGCACTCTGCATCAGGAACTGTAGTGATAGGAGAAGGGGAAAGAAAGGGCTCCAAACTCTAAGAGTAGAAATTTAGATTATATGTACAAAAGAAACTGTTCCCTGTGAGGGTGCTGAGACACTGGAACAGGTTGCCCAGAGCAGCTGTGGCTGTTCCATCTCTAGCAGTGTTCCAGGCCAGGTTGGATGGGTCTTGGAGCAACCTGGACTAGTGGAAGTCTGCATCAGGTAGTGATAGGAGAAGGGGAAAGAAAGGGCTCCAAACTCTAAGAGTAGAAATTTAGATTATATGTACAAAAGAAACTGTTCCCTGTGAGGGTGCTGGGAAAGAAAGGGCTCCAAACTCTAAGAGTAGAAATTTAGATTATATGTACAAAAGAAACTGTTCCCTGTGAGGGTGCTGAGACACTGGAACAGGTTGCCCAGAGCAGCTGTGGCTGTTCCATCTCTAGCAGTGTTCCAGGCCAGGTTGGATGGGTCTTGGAGCAACCTGGACTAGTGGAAGTTGTCCCTGCCCATGGTAGGTGGTGGAACAAGATGATCTTTAGGGTTCCTTCCTACCCAAACCATTCTGTGATTCTGTGATTTCCCTCAAAAGCCCAAGCACTGAAAAGCAGAAGTTTTTCTACTGAACAGAACTAGAGTAGAGTGTGAATAGGCATAACATCAACTGCCTTGCAGCATTCCAGTAAAGGCTGCCCTGTCGACACTCTTCTGTATGAGTGGGAGGTAAACCTGCTTCTATATTAACTTAATCTTTGGCCTTTCTCAAGCAGACACTGGGATTGCTTTGCTGTGCTGCATTTTTTTACATTTAATATCTCCACAGGAAGAATACTGCTCCAGAAGGACCAAGCCAAAACTACCAAATAGGTTTCACACTGGGCTAGACCACCGATTAGATGGAAACTTCAGTCCCGGGGGCACAAGTTTAGTGCTTTATTCATTCTCCTATATCTATTATTTATCAGCAAGGAGAGACTGAAAAAGCGATGGAGAGAAAGCAAAATTTGCAGTTTAATGTGAAGTCTTAATCTTTCAGATATGGGAGCTGAAAATCAGCTAAAATGAGTGACTGAAATGTGGTCAGTCATTTCATAACAGCCATCACTGGACAGCAGACTCCTTTTCCCTCCAAGGATCACTTAACCAGAGGCACATGAGAAATGAATTAGGAACTTCTCAGTGGAGCATGGGCTACAAGGACACAGCCCAGACATGCTGAAGAAATGAAATAGTATAAGCTAAACTATAAAAGGTTTGTTAGAAAATTAGTAGTGTTTTTACTGTGTCTTAACA
>NW_008680741.1:0-1787 GCF_000695815.1 Acanthisitta chloris
AAGGAAATCAGGACTTAAAGGAATGGGGTGGAGCTTAAGGAAACAGGAGCCTAAAGGAACAGGGTGATGCTTAAAGAAGTGGGTGGAGCTTAAAGTGATGGGGTGGAGCTTGAAGGAAAGGAGTGGGGCTTCCAGTCCAAGTTGGGGAGGTATGGCTTGCATTTAGGGGAGGGGCTTGTGTGCGGGGAGGTGGGGTCTGGACTGGGCAGGTGAGTGCCACCACAGGTGACATGGTGACACGTGCCAGGCCCATGGTGCCAGAGCTGTCAGAGCAGATGGTGCGTGCGCTGCTGCGGGATGTGATGGCCACTGCCGACCTGGAGAACGTCACCTCCAAGGAGGTGGGTTGCACCAGGTGCGGGGTGAACCTGGCTTGCAAGTAGGGCCAGGCAGGACCATCTCTCACCCATGGTGGTGCCCAGGTACGAGAGGAGCTGGAGCGGCGCACAGGGCACAGCCTAGCCCAGCACAAGGATTTCATTGACAACGAGATGCTGCTGGTGCTGGCACAGATGGATCGGCCCTCACGTGTCTTCCCACACCTCTACCTGGTAGCTAGTGGGGTGGGCAGGGCGGGCAGGGTAGGCAGGGGTGTCTCCAACCCCTGACCACTGGCACCACGCAGGGCTCCGAGTGGAATGCGGCCAACCTGGAGGAGCTGCAGCAGAACAGGTGAGGGTGGAGTGGAACAAGGGTACCATGGTGTGGTGGGCATGGAGGCATCAAGGTGTCATGGTGGGATGGTCATGGGGGCATTGGGGTGGCATTGAGGTGTCATAGGGGCATCATGATGGTGTGGGGACAGGGTCATCATGGGGTGCCATTGGGGTGGTCATGGGGTGATCTGGGGTGACACAGTGGGGTGGTCATGGGATCATCTGGGGTGCCTTTGGGGTGGTATGTAGATATCATGGGGTCATCAGGGGATCATCATGGAGTGGCACAGTGGGGTGTCATGGTGAGGTGGCATGGGGTCATCTGGGGTGGCATGGTGGTACAGGTCATCATGGGACATCCATTGGGGTGACCATGGTGGCACCCACTGGCAGGGTGGGCACAGCCAGGCCACGACACTGCAGTGGGGTGGCCATGGAGTCAAATGCCATATGCCACCTGTGTCCCCTCCTGTGTCACCACAGGGTCACCCACATCCTGAACGTGGCACGGGAGATCGACAACTTCTTCCCAGCACTGTTCACCTACATGAATGTGCGGGTGTATGACGAGGAGGCAGCCCAGCTCCTGCCTCACTGGAATGACACCTTCCTCTTCCTCTCCCGTGTCCGGTCAGTAGGGCTGGAGTGGCCCCAGGGCATGGGCAGGACAGGAAGGACATCAGGGGCACAGAGAGACAGGGGGACATGCATGGGTGGGGTCTCATGAGAGAGGTTTTGATGACTGAGGTGCTGGGGGCACTGGGAGCACTGAGAGCTGGGGAGCTCTGGGGAATTGGGTCCCTGGGGCCAGAGGGGTTCTGGAGACATGAAGAGCCCTGGGGCATGGGGTCACTGGGACACTGGAGTGACTGGGGAACACTGGAAGTCCCATGGACATGGTGTCCATGGATGGCCGGGGGTCACTGGGAGCCCCATGGCTGTGGTGCCCCATGGCACTGCCCCCCATGCCCCGGTGCCAGCAGTGTGTGCCACAGGGCCACAGGGGGCCGGGCGCTGGTGCACTGCCACCGCATGGGGCTGAGCCGCTCGGCTGCCACGGTGCTGGCATACGCCATGAAGGAATTCGGGTGGTCCCTGGAGCAGGCACTGCACCACGTCCAGCACTGCCGC
>NW_008680742.1:0-287 GCF_000695815.1 Acanthisitta chloris
CCTTTTTTTCTCCTTTTTCCCCCCTTTCCCCTTTTTCCCCTTTCCCCTTCCCTCCTCTCACCCTCCCCTTCCTTGCAGGAGCTCGTCTGACCCCGGGAAGAAGAAGCAGCACATCTGCCACATTCCTGGCTGTGGGAAGGTGTACGGGAAGACGTCCCACCTGCGGGCACACCTCCGGTGGCACACGGGCGAGAGACCCTTCATCTGCACCTGGATGCTCTGCGGGAAACGCTTCACGCGCAGCGACGAGCTCCAGCGGCACAAGCGCAAGCACACAGGCAAGGCCG
>NW_008680742.1:553-3936 GCF_000695815.1 Acanthisitta chloris
GCGTTGGCCAACTGTGCCTTGAGCTCTTGGGGCTTTGAATCCCAGGAGAACCTTTTCCAGACCAGCCACCTTGTGGAGTGGATTTTATTCCCAAAATCCCACCTAACCCCAAAGATCCTCCTGATTCCAACACCCAAGAGCGTTGGCCAACTGTGAAGACGTCCCACCTGCGGGCACACCTCCGGTGGCACACGGGCGAGAGACCCTTCATCTGCACCTGGATGCTCTGCGGGAAACGCTTCACGCGCAGCGACGAGCTCCAGCGGCACAAGCGCACGCACACAGGTAATCCCGGAGCTTCCCAGGGCCTCCTGCCAGCCCAGGGATCAGGGAAGGACTCCCAGATTTCTGGGACAACGTCAAGGAGCCACCCGGGGCCGACGGCACCGTGGTCGAGAGCGTTGGCCGACGTGTCTTGAGGTCTTGGGGCTGTCGCTTCGTGCCAAAGGAGCCTGTTCCAGGCCTGAGCACCTTTTTGGGGAAGAGCCTTGTCCCAAATCCCACTGAATCATTGGCTGACTCCTGGGCCTGCATGGAATGGGCCTAAGGATCTCCTCAAGGCCAAACTCAGCATGGTCAAGTGTTGGCTAACGGCTCTTGAGGTTTTGTGGTTGGATGTTGCTCCCAGGGGAGTCTGGTCCAGACCTGATCATGCTCAGGGGGAGGAATCTTGTCCCAAAATCCCAACTAACCCAAATCCAACTCTTGACCCTGCACAGGAAACTCCAAAGATCCTCCCAATTCCAACATCCCAACACTCAAGGGCGTTGGCCAACTGTGCCTTGAGCTCTTGGGGCTTTGAACTTCCCAAAATCCCAACTAACCCCAATCCAACTCTTGACCCTGCACAGGAAGCTCCAAAGATCCTCCCGATTCCAACATCCCAACACCCAAGAGCGTTGGCCAACTGTGCCTTGACCTCTTTGGGCCTTAAATCCCAGGAGATCCTTTTCCAGACCAACCACCTTGTGGGGAGGAATTTATTCCCAAAAATCCCATCTAGCCCCAAAGATCCTCCTGATCCCAACACCCAAGAGCGTTGGCCAACTGTGCCTTGACCTCTTTGGGCCTTAAATCCCAGGAGATCCTTTTCCAGACCAACCACCTTGTGGGGTGGATTTCATTCCCAAAAATCCCACCTAGCCCCAAGGATCCTTCCAATTCCAACATCCCAACATCCCAACACCCAAGAGCGTTGGCCAACTGTGCCTTGAGCTCTTGGGGCTTTGAATCCCAGGAGAACCTTTTCCAGACCAGCCACCTTGTGGAGTGGATTTTATTCCCAAAATCCCACCTAACCCCAAAGATCCTCCTGATTCCAACACCCAAGAGCGTTGGCCAACTGTGCCTTGAGCTCTTGGGGCTTTGAATCCCAGGAGAACCTTTTCCAGACCAGCCACCTTGTGGAGTGGATTTTATTCCCAAAATCCCACCTAACCCCAAAGATCCTCCTGATTCAGTAGAACCTCTTCCCTGATCCATCTCCCCCCTCATTCCCATTCATCTCTCACTCCCTTTTCCCCCTTCCCTTTCCCAGGAGAGAAGAAATTCGCCTGCCCGGAATGTCCCAAACGCTTCATGCGCAGCGATCACCTCTCCAAACACATCAAGACCCACCAGAACAAGAAGGGAGGTACCACCAACGTGGCCATGAACGTCTCGGCCGTCCCCATAGACACTGGGACGGCCACGGAGGGCAACGGTGGGGCCACCCCGTCCACCCTCATCGCCACCAACATGGTGGCCATGGAAGCCATTTGCCCCGAGGGCATCGCCCGCTTGGCCAGCAGCGGCATCAACGTCATGCAGGTGGCAGATCTTCAGTCCATCAACATCAGCGGCAACGGCTTCTGAGCCCCCGAGGCCGTGAGGGAACCCAAGGACGACACGAGGCCACGAGGGAACCCAAGGACACCACGAGGCGACGACAGAACTCCACACCACGAGGCCACGATGGAACCCAAGGACACCAGGAGGTCATGATGGAACCCAAGGACACCACGAGGCGATGGCAGAACCCAACGACACCACGAGGCCACGATGGAACCCAATGACAACACAAGGTGACATCACAACTCAATGACACCACGAGGCCACGATGGAACCCAATGACACCACGAGGTCATGATGGAACCCAACGACACCATGAGGTCATGATGGAACCCAATGACAACACAAGGCCATGATGGAACCCAACGACACCGTGAGGCCATGATGGAACCCAATGACAACACAAGGTGACATCACAACCCAACGACACCACGAGGCCATGATGGAACCCAGTGACACCATGAGGCCATGATGAAACCCAATGACATCACAAGGCCATGATGGAACCCAATGACACCGTGAGGTGATGATGCAACTCAATGACACCACGAGGCCATGATGGAATTCAACAATGCCATGAGGCCATGATGGAATTCAATGACACCATGAGGTCATGATGGAACCCAGTGACACCATGAGGTGATGTTGCAACTCAACAAAACCATGAGATGACGACACAACCCAATGACACCATGAGGTGACGACGCAACTCAGTGACACCACGAGGCCATGATGGAACCCAGCGAGACCACGAGGTCATGATGGAACCCAATGACACCACGAGGCCATGATGGAACCCAGCGAGACCACGAGGTCATGATGGAACCCAATGACACCACGAGGCCATGATGGAACCCAGCGAGACCACGAGGTCATGATGGAACCCAATGACACCACGAGGCCATGATGGAACCCAGCGAGACCACGAGGTCATGATGGAACCCAATGACACCACGAGGCCATGATGGAACTCAATGAGACCACACAGCCATGACGGAACCCAACGACACCATGAGGTGACGATGCAACTCAACGACACCTTGAGGCCATGACGGAACTCAACGACACCATGAGTTGATGTCACAACTCAATGACACCACGAGGTGACACCACAACTCAACGACACCACGAGCTGATGACACCTCCATCACTACTTCCTCCTCCCGCCCGACCGTTGTCGCCTCCGTGGTTGGTGACCACATCGAAGGCCAGAGCTATATGTATATTTTTTTCCATGTTTTTTTTCCAGCTTGGATTCATATTTTTGGCCCTTTTTTGGTTATTATTGTTCTTGTTGTTGGTTTTTCTCTCTTTTCTCCTTCCTCTTCCCCAATCCATGAGGTTTCCGTGTCGCCCTCGGAAGTTGTTGCCCTTTGGTGTCCTATTTATGCCTTGGTTTAAAAAAGTTCCTTTTTTTTAGGAAGACAGATGAGAAAAAAAAACAAAACAAAAAAACCCCAGAAAACAGCCACCAAAACCTAAGGAAAAATAGGAAAAAAAAAAACCAAAAAACGAAAAAAAAGGCAAAAAAAAAAAGAGAAAAGATTCTATAT
>NW_008680742.1:3947-6076 GCF_000695815.1 Acanthisitta chloris
AAGTTTAAAATGTGTTTGTTGGAGAGAGGAGAGAAAGATGTTGTTGCCACCACAGTGTGGTCCCTTCGATGCCTTATCCTGGAGCAGGATGGTTTTCCTTCCCTTCTTGTATTCCCTCAGAATCCTGAGGAAATTCCTCTCCCTCCTCCAGGGATTTTTGGATGCTTTGGCTTTCCAAGGGGTTGGGGGAGACTTTGCTGAATTTTCTCCCCTTGTTCCTTCCCCTTTGCTTAGCCTTGGGATCTGTGGCTTTTCCAACTAGGATTCCTGGTCCTGGGAATGGAGTGGAATGCTGGGATCTCATGGGAGCACTGGGATTCACCTGGGATCTGTTTTGGGGGTGGGAAATGTGGAACTTTGTCAACAGCCAATCTTGGTTTTAATGCTGATTGTTAGGGAATAAGGAGGAAAATAGAAAAACCTCCGGAACTGATCCAACCTGGAGCAAGGGGGAAGCACTACAGGGATAGGGAATGATGCTCCAGGGGTGGTTGTGACACCTCTGGAATGGGGAGGGGAAAAAAAAAAGATTGGGAATGAGATCAGGGCAAAAAAACCCAACTTGTTGGTATTCCAAGTTCCTGTTGGTATTCCAAGTCCTTGTTGGTATTCCAAGCTCCAGCAAAATCCTTTCCGCCTCCCACACCCTCCTCTTCCTGCCCAGGGTCATATCCTGCTCCTCCCACTGGGAACAGCCTGGGAATGGGGAGGGGAGCCCCAAATTCCAGGCTGGGGGATCATCTCAGGGTGCTGCAGGGTCTGGAGGAGCTGATCCATCCCCTTTCCCCCCTGGATGGGGAAATCTTGGATTGCTTCCAAGCAGTGATTTCTTATTATTTTTTTTGGGGGGAGGGTGGAGCTGAGCAGGAATTGGGTTGAAATTCCAGAGGTTGGGAAGGGGAATGGAGAGAGGGAGGTGGTCCTAGGGGTGATCCATGTGGAGCTATCCCAGCTCCAAGGAGGAGGAAGGTCCTGGAGTAACCAGGGATATTCCCAGTGGCAGTGTTGGGGGTACAGAGGATTCCCTGGGATCAGCCCCTGATCCCTGGATTCTGGGACATCCTTCCCTCTGGGGGTTCTGCCTTGTTTTCCACAGTTAGGTTAGTTTTCCCTGCCTGGGGTTGACCCTGGAATGTCCTTGGGATGCAGAGAGTAATCACCACCACCTCTAAGGGCATCCCATTCCTGGGATATCTCATTCCTGGGGCATCCTATTCCTGGGATATCTTATTCCTGGGGTATCCCATTCCTGGGGAACACCATTCCCAGGGTTACTGCACTCTTGGGATACCCCACTCTGGGGACAGCCCATTCCCAGGACATCCCATCCCTGGGGTTTCCCCATTCCTGGGACATCCCATTCCCAGGACATCCCATCTCTGGGGTCTCCCCATTCCTGGGACATCCCATTCCCAGGACATCCCATCCCTGGGGTCTTCCCATTACCAGGACATCCCATTCCTGGGTCATCCTATCTCTGGGATCTCCTCACTGTGAGGACTCCCAATTCCCAGGACATCCCATCCCTGGGGTCTTCCCATTCCCAGGACATCCCATTACCAGGATATCCCATCCCTGGGGACTCCCCATTCCCAGTCCCCCCCCATTCCCAGATTTCCCCATTCCCCCCCCCCAGCCACTCCCAGTGGCTGCTGAGATGCCAAAATCCCTTTGGAAAATATTCCCTACCCTCATTTCCCCCCCTCAGAATCACCCCAGGAGCTGGATAAATCCCCCCAAAAATCCCTTGGGAATCTCCTTAGGGACCCCCCTAAGATCCCTAAGGCAGCTCGGAGGGAAGTGGGAAGGTTTTCCTTGGGAATTTTTGGGATAAGCAAAGGAAGCAGGAGCTGTGCAGGGAGAATCTTTTTCCCCCTGTTCTCTCTCTCTCTCTCCATATCTATTTTTGCATTTGTATATTTTTATATAGGAAACTTTAAGCCTTTGTATTTTAATAACCTGTGAAGAAGCACTAACTGAGCTCCCCAGCGGCAGCCTGGAAAGGGCAGGGAAAAAAATCTCCCCCCATCCCAAAAAAAAAAAAAAAAAAAATCCCGGGAGAAACCAGGAATTGTTTGCATTTAACTGTCTACAGATTGTTCCCTCCTCCTCCTCCTCCTCCTGTTCCT
>NW_008680742.1:6286-6699 GCF_000695815.1 Acanthisitta chloris
CCCCCCCAGCCTCAGAGCCAGCAATGAGAGCTGAGCTTGCTTGTCCCTCTGTGGTTCTTCTCCTCCTCCTTCTCCTTCTTCTCCTCTTTCTCCTCCTTCTTCTTCTCCTCCTCCTATTCCTCCTCCTCCTCCTTTTCTTCCTCCTCCTCCTCCTGTTCCTCCTTCTCTTCCTCCTCTTCATTCTCCTCCTCCTCCTCCTCCTCCAAACTCTGGGAATCCAGTGCCAAACCCAAAGCTGGAGCAGCTCTATGGGATGAGGAGGGGATAGATCCTGGGGGGGATGTGTGGACCCTCCACCCTGGGATGGTCCTTGTGTCCCACCCTAATCCAAATCCCAATCCCAGTGATGTTCCCTGGGTCTCCTCCATCCGTGGATGGTCCCAGTACCCCCCAAATCCCCCCTAAACTCCTCC
>NW_008680743.1:0-223 GCF_000695815.1 Acanthisitta chloris
GCTCCTACCTCCCTGAGCGCCGGGCCCCAAAGGAAGTTCCCCCGTGCACTGAGGTCTTTTGTAAAAGAAAAAGGTGTCCCACCCCAGTGGCTGAGGTCCTTTGTCTCTCTTAAGTATCCGACCATCAGCGTCCTCTGATAACATGTATGGGGCAAAATTCCTTAAAGCAACAGAGGAGCTCCTACCAAACCCTAACAGAGAGCATCCAGAGAAGGGCCGCATA
>NW_008680743.1:236-14648 GCF_000695815.1 Acanthisitta chloris
CATCCAGAGAAGGGCCACATAGATGATGAAGGGTCCAGAGGGGAAGCTGTATAAGGAGTCATTGAGGTCACTTGATTTGTTCAGTCAAGAGAAGAGGAGACTGAGGGGAGAACTCATAGTGGTCTACAACTTCCTCACAAAGGGAAGCAGAGGGGCAAGTACTGATCTCTTCTCTCTGGTGACCAGTGACAGGACCTGAGGGAATGGCAAGAAGCTGTGACAGGGGAGGTTTAGGTTGGATATTAGGAAAAGGTTCTTCAACCAGAGGATGGTTGAGCAGTGGAAGGGACTCCCTAGGGAAGTGGTCACAGCAACAAGCCTGACAGAGTTCAAGAAGCATCTGGACAATGGCCTCAGGCGCATGGTGGGATTCTTGGGATTGTTCTGTGCAGAGCCAGGAGCTGGACTTTGATGGTGCTTGTGGGTCCCTTTCAACTCTGCATATTCTATGATTCTGAGGATTTTAATGAGTTAAGGTACATTTCAGATATACAGCTGAAGCTCTCTGCTGTTTAGCTGGCCACTCATTTCTGGCCACACATGTTGACTTTGGCATTCACTGGTCCCTTGCTGGGGTAATTTGACTTGCTAAGCGACAGGAAAAGTAGCTCCTCACACCACAGTGTATAATAGCCAAATTAATGAGTTGAAGTACCTGAGAAGAATGCCTGACAAGCATGAAAATGGTGCAAGGAATAAGGCTGGAAGAGGTGTCTGGTGTGAGGCAATGAAGTGTATGGAAAGGTGGGATGGAGGAGCAGGTCCACTCTTTGGATAGCAGCAAGCTCTTAAGTCATCTTGAACAGAAACATTGGCCAAGCAAAACTGGCCTCTCATTTTCTGTTTTGCCAGGTTTCTGCCTTGTATGGGCCGAAAAATTGATATGTACATGAAGTTTGCAGATTCACTCAGGCACAAATGACTGAGTTTTATTAGTTGTTTTGCAGCAATATTAATATAACTTTCCTTTGTCTTAAAAACCTCTGAAGACACATTCACACTTTCCCTGCAGCCACACCTACAGGCAATACTCTTGCTCTGCATTACTGATGTATTACATATGATATTTCCATAGCAGATGTCAGTATTTGAATAGTGATCCATAATTTCTCTCCAATAAATAAAGCACAAATGATCTCATTCTGATCTTGCTTACCCTGGGATAAAGCAGAAGTGTTTTCCTGGATACAAGTACTACACCAATCTAAAATTGCTGGAGTGAGATGAAAACTGGGAATGACAGAGAGTAATTGTGGTAAAAAGGCACCAGATCATCCTTTGAATTGTAGAATATTAAAAGGGTCTATTGTTGACATGCAATTTTTAGATAATGAGTGTGCAGGCTTGGTGGCCCCCCCTGCACATGTCACTGTGATACATATTTGAGAGGATCTTGCTCTGTCTGTGCACTGGATTAGGAATCAGCTGTCATTAAGGAGTGTTGCACAGTGTAAAAGGTTCCTGGGTGTGATGGTGCATGTGAGAGGCAGCCGTGGGGATTAAGCTGGCTGGTAACAAGCATTTGTATTTAACACTGGTTAACTTCAGATCAGCCTTCTAAACATTTCCATGGAAACAAGGGAAGTTTTGGTTCACTGTAAGTGGCTTAATTTATTTTCTAACTGTATTAAAAATAGAATACTAAACAAAAGCAAAACTAACTCTGAAACATATTTTTGATAATATGATTTTAATCAGTCGTGGCATATAGGGACTTTTTCCATACTTTCTGCCTGCACTTATGGATGAGGCTTTAACTGAGCAGTTACTCCTTGAATCTGCAATGGCAGGAACAAAATAGTCAAGAAAGGAACTGTGGAAGAGTTGAGGGTCTTAAATCTTTGGGTTTGGTAGAAAACAATGTAATGCCTTCGCTTGTGTGCTTTCCTGTTTGTTTGTTTTTTTTTTTTCTACAAGGCATGAAACTTGAGAGTTAGGAATGTGCTTACATCCTGGAAACTTCTTGTATATCTACTATTTTACTGGAATGTCATGTGTAAGTTTTGATATGACAGGATAGCCACTTGTCCAGTCAAAGAAATAAACAACGTACTGATGTAGCACAGAGAAATGTACTAAAACTAAGTTTTCCTCTAGCGTTGGCATCTTTAAAGTCACATTATAGACAGCTAGTTGCAAGTCTTTGTTTTTCTGGATTTCTAGAAAGAAGTTTTGATCTTCATGCAAATAAATAGAGATGCATCAGACTGGAAACATCCTTAACATGTAAAACAACAAAGTGAGATGCCTCACGTGGGTGATGTTCTTGCTCAAAGTGCCTGTCTGTCTGTCAGGATGTATACACCGAAAGGCAAAATGTTCAGATGACTCAAAAGGTGTTTTCCAGTAAAAGTGATTCTTACTCATGTAGTGCTGATAATTAGTAAATGTGTGAACTGCATGAAAAAAATCCCAGCTTTAATTATGCATGATAACCGATCAGTCTGGAAATCAATTTGGCTGACTCACACTCAAAATTTAGTATTATTCTCTGAATTTCAATAACCCTTAGTTTTTATCTAAAGCCATATTCTAGAAGTAGTCAGAGGGAGCAGGGAAATTGGCTTTGATGTTTATCTGAACACTGGAAATGAGTATAGCCTTGCATCTATAACTTGAGGGAGGAATTGTTCCTTCCCCCCATGGTAGGGAGCTGACAGTGCTGTCCATACTAATGCTCACTTAGGCATTAGTATGGACACTGTGAGTATCCCCAGATGGGACCATTCATCTGTTTAAAAGACATAAGGTTACAGACTGAGACCCAAATATTTGTAACAAAAAATTTTAAATAAAATATGGGCATTTGTGCATTTGCCAAGTGGTAAGGTGACCATATTCTATATAGGACACCAAGAGAAAGAAATACTCCATGGTTTGTTGAATGTTGCAAAGGCTTTTTGCAGTTGATGGAATTAATTTTGTGTTACCTGAAAGCTTGATCTCAAGTTTAACTTTTCACACTTCCCATTGCTCATCGCTTTTTTCCATAACAGATGAACTCTTTCTATCAGGTTTAATAGAGAAGCAACAAAGTATCACTAAACTCCAAGGATGTTCTGAAAATATACCATAACTAAGAATTTCTGTTTGTACTGAAAATGCAGTCAACTCTAGTTATGAAAACATGTCGTAACAGGTGGCTAGGGTTCCAGCTCTTTTCCATATCTCCCTGGACAGGAATGCTTGCAGCTGACTGGAAGCAGCTGTGTGTGAGCTTGGGGAACTCTGACCTGCCAGCAGCTCTGCAAGTGGCTTTAATCAATAGCAGCAGCAGGTGGAGAAATGCAAAGACAATGTGACCAAAATACTCTTCTTGGTAACTCTAGAATTTGGAAGAAAACCATGTGAATACACAGCATGGTGGTATATTTTAAGGCAGAAGACCTGAACAGACTGGACTCTGATCCTGCTGACATATGTTTAAATGTGAGCATGGAGTGTCAAAATGAAATTTAAAATATTTTGAGTTTTTGTGTAAACTCTCCTCCCGCTACTGGAATCAGAAGAAATAGCAAAAAGACATTAGGTTCATATGAAGTGGAAGGGAGGATGGGTGCAAGGAAAAGGTTTGCCAACAGGAATGCAAAGTAGAAAAAAGCTCAGAAATCTGTAGCATGCAATGACACTGTGAGTAGCCCCAGGTGGGACCATTCATGCATTTAAAAGACACAGGCTTACAGACTGAGACTCATATATTTTTAATAAAAATTTTTTAATAAAAACTTCTCTTCCCTTCTCACCACAAAATATAATTTCTCACTTTTAACATGTGTTGCTATAGTGACTTGTTTCTCTGTTAAATCTTCTTTATGTCCTTACAAACTGAGGTCTTAAGCCTTCCCTCATAAGCGTGTGGGTTGGGGACAGAATGAAAATGATTTTCTGCATACCGCAGTCATTTGAGTAGTGCTGCTGACGTAAAGGAGAGAGATTGTAGGGTTTCATTATTAAATTGTATAAGGAGCAGAGCAAGCTGAGGAAACACTGAGTGGAACAACAGAGCACTCACAAATTATAGCAGTCCTCAAATGGCTTGGAAATAGAGCAACTGGTGAAAGTTTAAAATGTGTGAGTTTTTCTGTGTTAGCAACAGTTGTGAGCAAATTGCAAGTCACTCATAAGGTAGCTTTGCTCCTGACAATGGATTTTGGAGGCTCTTGAAATTTTAATAACATCCAGATATCTCGGGTAGAGGCTGGCCGTGAAGGTATTATATAGAAATATGAAGTATATTAAGCTCCAAGGAAAATGATACTGTCACAGAAGGGTTTTCTTCCTTGTAGCACAGGCCATGAGGTAATAGCAAACAGCATTAGACATGAGGGCTTTACCATACAGGCAATGGGCAAGTTTGCAGTCCATTTTGTGAAGAAATAAAGATTATGTTAGTTTTAAGTGGAACGCAGGCGAATATGCAAACGTGGAGGAGTGATGGAAAAAAGAGCCAAGACTGCATTGGAGGTGCACAAAGAGTAGTTGGGTTCTGGTTTCTGACCTTCCAGCATGACTCTCTAAGCATCTGTAGTCCTCAGAGGGCTTTGTGGAGTCCAGTGTCAGTAGGGGAAGCTGTATGGGGAGACCTGAGTGATCATGAGGTCTGCTTCTCCTTGTCCTCATCCTCTCATGGCTCTGGGCAGCTCCTTGGAGACCTTTGAGTAACTGGAGGTGCTTTATCCAGTGTCTGCACTCCAGTCTCCTGCCATTCCATTTTTGAGCCTATAATCTGAACTCTTCTGTTGTTTGTTTTTTTTTTCTTCTGTTTTTTTTCTACCAGAATTAATTATTCTTCCTGCTCATGGTTTGTTTTCTATTTAGCCTTCCTAGAAGGGCTTGCAGGTTTTTCTCTGTGAGAAAATTGTCTGCCAGATTTGCTAGGCATTTGTAACTGAGCACACTGCTGGTTAGTCCTCACTGTTAATCAAATCACTGGATCATCTGCAAATAAATAGAAGACTGAAACATCTCTTTTCTAATAAATTGGTTTCTGGGATTTTGTCTACTACAGGAATTAATTTCTGATGGCAATTATTGTTCCACTTAAAAATAATTAGCTTTATCTTCTACTTAGAAAATATAAATTAGGCAGCTCTCTTTGACTTGATATTCTCAGGAGTACATAGAAGCTAAACTCACTGGTATTGAGAGGATTTCCTATTTATTAGCTTAAAAACTGCTTCTGTAATCTGTCTAGGAATGTCTGGGGGAAAATAACAATTTTGCTTACGGGAAACCATATATTTCATTTTCTAACAAAATGCATCATTTAATTCTAACTGATCATAAGCATGAACTTCACAAGCAGGGATCACAGTGCTTTATTTCCTTTTGTATTTCCTTTAAAAAGGCTTTTTGTTGTTGGCCCCTATTTGCTGTCAGTAAGTGGAAACACAGCTCTTCCAATTCCCTGCTCCCAGTATGAAACATACTCAATTGTACAGGTCCCTGAATAGGTACAAAGTAAGCTATTACAAAAGTTAAAAGTCATGTTCATGTACTTTAAAGATCCTTTCAAATTTGTTTAAATGTTTTGAGAGCTTTTTTTATACCAGAGTAACCTCTGGCAGAAGTTATTAACCTTTGATATACATTCCTCATTTGATTTGCATTTCTCTTCTAAGTCATCAGTTTCTAATTTAGTTCTTAAATTTGAACCTCTGAAATAGAGATATGGAGCCAGACTCTCTTCTGATGCAAACTGACGTGTGTTAGTTCCCAGCATCTGAGTCTCTGACTTCTTACATCTATAACATATTTTCCCAAATGAGGTGCTATTTTTTTCATTCTGGAACTTTATTTTCAGTTGCATTAGTAACATCTGGCATTGTGTTTCTGTGAGAGGCAATTGCTAGTTCTGAATGCAGCTGTGAACAAGCACAATACTGCTCACTTTAGCTGAACTACGTTTGCTTTTAACATGGCAAACTGTCAGTGGGGAGTCCAAAAAATTATTTAGGTTTAATGTTAATGAGGTGATGCTGTGCATTGCTTCATAGCTGATGCTTTTTCAGACAGTATTAGGAAGCTCTTACCTTCTCTACTTGTGTTTCCAAGTCCTATAAAACAAAACAGTCCATCCTTCCTTCCTCCATTTCCAAAACAAGTGAGGTAATGCCAAGAAACAGAGAGCTAAGACAAATCTGACAAATCTGGAAAATCTTCTCATTGGAGGTCTGTCTGTCCTAACCATTAGTCCTAATGGTCTCTGCTGTCAGGAACGGATCAATGTCCCTTTAAAAGTCACAACTATATGCAGAAAAATTGTCTTAGGGACAAAAATCAGCCAACAACCCTTCTTATTCATAGTTCCAGATTTTGTATATTGAATCATATCTGCCAATTGTAATGCCAGAATCTTTTTGTCTTACTGGTCCTGCTTGTCTGGAAACGCTTTGAGAGAGGGAACTGAATTCTAGTTTTTTCCATTCAATGTAAGTGGAATATTTTATGAAGTGTCAGGCACAAGGCCAAGCATCACATCTGGACATAGACCTTGATGGCATCACTGACCCTGTTACTCTAAGGGCCTTTACACCTGCAGTTCGGATGGGAGGGATGCAGCCTTATTTTGTACTGTGTACTGAGTTTCAGAGCTGACTTTAAAACCAGTGGTACAGAGTTGTAAAAAGCAAAATGAAGGACAAAGATGAAAGAGCTGAAGAAACATGTGATCTCATGCCAGTCACTGACTGCTCCCCATGAAGTTTGCAGAATCTTTCTGGGTGAGGCTGAGAAGGAGTGAAAAATGAAATAAAATGGTCAAAGAGAATGCCCAAAGGGTTAGAAAATATGGCCAAGTTTTAGGGGATAAATGGAAACTCAGATAGGAAACATGTACCTAACTTTGAACATTATGTCCAATAGCAGTTGAGGTTTCTTTTTGAAGAAAATTGATGTTGTAGCATAGCTGAAAGTTATAGAAAAAGAGCAGATGATCTGGGTGAAACACCACCACTAGAGCTGCAATCTCTACCAAGGATTCAGGTTTTTGTGGCATGGAGTGGAGTCTGCATCCACAGTTCTGTGGTGGGCTTATCCTTAGCAGTGTAGGCTAACCCTGGAGCAGTTGAGCCAGGATGACTTTTGCCGGGGAGAGAAGAATGGGGCCTGTACAGGTACTTCAAGTTCAGAACTGGAAGTTTTTAATTTACAATGTATTTTCTCTGTTGCAGTCAGGAGAAGGAAGATGAGTGTCGCCTTCAAGCTGGAGGCCTAGTTTTGTTCAACAGTAGGCTTAAATTAACCTCATTGTAAGTGGAAGCTTGATGGCTTTTTTAGTGCAGAGATTTGTCTGTTTAGTTAAGATAGCTTGTTCTGTTCAACTACTGTTAATTAGCATCCATCATTAACTGGTCCAGAACTTGCAGCTCTATTCATTTAACTGATTTTTAATAGGAACTACACCCATTGAGACATTGGATTAAATGTCAGTTTAATGAGGGTGTGTTCATTATTTCACTGTAACTGAAGCTCTCTTCATCTGTTGAGATAGGTAAAGGTTTCTCTATGTTCTCACTAAATAGTTTGTTGAAACTGTGATCCTGAGCATGTTCAATTAACAGAAAGCCCATCAACACTAGAGGAATCTATTAAGGAAGTAAGAGTAACAGACAAATATAAGAATAATCTTCTGAATTAAGTTAGGGAGCACAACTATTTAGCTATTAAAGCAAATCTTTGTTTTTATTACGAATTTTTGAAAGCTGATTTCTTCTAAAAGGTGCCATTTCCACAGCTCTAGAAAATGAAATCTTTATCCACTGAGGCAATGCAGCACAAAGAAGTAACACCGAAACTGTGACAGCCTCTGGCTTTGAATGACACTTTGAAGATTGAACCAGGGAGCTCCAGAGCTGAAACAACAGTTGCTGTCGCATGAGCAGAAGACATTGCCAACTTGGTTTGCCTGACTTCATAGTGCAGAAGCACTGAATTACACAAGCTCTCAACCCTCCACTCAATGAAGATAAGCCTTACCTTGGTGGTGCCCACCCCTGGAGAGAAGGGGCAGTGCCCCTGGCTCACCACTTTGGCTGCAGTGTTTCTACAAGGATTCCCAACAAGTGTCTGTGGGCACATGGCAACTGTCCAGCCGCATTTATCCAGCCATAAGAACACAATTCCAATAGCTCTTCTCCATCTGTACACTTCTTAGGAGTTACATAAGTAGGAAATTGTAAGTGCATGAGGCCAAAAATATGAAAGAATACAGAACAGATGAAGTGAGATATTTTTTTCTCAAAATAAAATCTTCTCTTCTGATTCCAATTTAGACTTTCTTCAGTCCAACTGGCATTCCTTACCTGCCTTCAACAAAGTCTGCAGAGGCTCATACCAAGCCAAGTCTCTGTATGTGCCTTTGCCCTCCCTGACCTTAATCTGCTTTTGATGCCATTGACCATACCCTTTCCCAGGATGTTCTTCCTCTTTAATGACTCTAGCATCTGTTGAATCTTTTTTTTTTTTGTGTGATCTTGTCACATTTGCAATCACATTTGTCACATTTTGTGACTTTCTGTCACATTTTGAATCACATTTTGTCTTTTTCTGACCCTTCTCCATCTCTCTGTGAGGACAGCACAAGGATATGCCCTTGATTTTCCTTTACTCCTTTTTTCCATGTTTCTTAGTACTGTTGTCTGCAAATAGAAATTTATCTTATCATGTCTACGTTGATTTGCCTGCCTATTCCAGGGCATTTTTATTCTGTCTGAACAGTGGTCAGGGTTTGCTTTTCTGACAGGTCTGACAGACATCTAGAGATCAATTCAAGCCTGGACTGACTTTTGAAAATTCATAGAATCATAGAACTGTTAAGGTAGGAAAAGGCCTCTAAGATCCTTGAGTCCAAGCATTAACCTAGTACTGCCAAGCCCACCATGAAACCTTATCTACAAATGGCACATCCACATGCCTTTTGAGCACTTCCAGGGGTGATGGTTCCACCAGTTTCCTGGGTCCCCTGTTCCAATGCCTGCCTACCTTTTTCCTAATATCCAACCTAAACCTCCCCTGATGCACCTTGAGGCAATTTCCTCTTGTCCTACCAACTCCTACCTGGCTACCAGCTCCTTTCAGGTAGTTGTAGAGAAGGATAAGGTACTCTGACCCTCCCTTTCTCCAGGCTAAGAAGAATATTTTCCATTGATGTCTCTTGGTCTCTTTTTGAGGGCCAAGTCATAAAAGTAAGCTTTCCTATATCCAGATTGGTTGGATCTTGCAAATTGTTCTGCATACCTTCCTTTAAGAATGTGATCTTTTTGTAACTGTAACATTGCTTGAAGTTTTATCCTGGCTCTTATCACCTGGCATCTCACTTAAGGCAATGTTCTCTCCAGCCTTCTCCTATTTAAACTAATTCAAAATTCACATGCAGAGGCACTGTCCTATCCCAGTACATTGACAACATCACCTCCTTCCTGCATTGTTCCATTAGTTCCTCTGTCTTTGTTTGTACAATATAATCTTGTTTTAATTTTGAACAGCCTTCTTGTCTCATCCCCACGTGGATTGTCTCTTCTCTTGTTCATTATAAATGTCAGCTTCCACCTTTGATGTGCTGATGATGCCAGCTTCCTTCTCCTTGTTTTTGCATCTTCAAATCATCACCTTTCCCATGCTTACCTTAATATTTGGAAGGATCTCTCTGAAACAGCAACAAAGCAACTTTCAAGTCATTTTAGAAGTCTTTTTTTCCTGTGATGCCTTACAGAAACCTTGACAAGTTGAGAGTGAGCCAAAACAGATTCTTTTCATGCTGACTGATAACTCTTGTATTCCCTGGCTGGCTGGGAGCCTCGGGTGTTTTCTGTTTCAAACAGGAATGTCCTACTTGAGTCACCTATCTCAACGGGGCCCCAGTCCATGATATGAGGAACACTGTAATAAGCATTACTTCATTCTAGGCAGAGATGAAGCACCATCTCAAGCCTGTGCCACTTTGTTCTTCTTTCCTCCTCTGCCCCAACCCTTACTAGAACTCTGTTCATTTCAGCTTCATAATATTGGCGCTATAACCAATACAAGGCTATATCTCCTAAAAACTGGACAGTTGGACATCACCTAACTCATTTAGGTGAAAAATCAACTAAATAAACAATATGATTTTTTTGGTAACTGCTTGCCATGGTTTCAATTGGACTCAAGCCAGGTAGAAGTAGAAAATTGTTTTGTACAGTAGTGAAGAAGACTGTGGCTTAACTGGTTTCAGCAAATGACTTATGAGGAACTGGTTCCTGTAGAGGTGGTTTTCACAAGGACCTTCATCTGCTTGTTCTCCAGATGTAGAAGAATAGGACCTGAGTGCTGATGATATTCTGTGCAGCTCAACAGATAAGTTCTTTTCAGAAGGTCTGTAGTTGTCCCAAGCAAGCAGAAAAGTAGGAGTGTGAGGCAGATAAATAACATGCACCTTGAAAGGCTGATTGCAGAACCAGAAACCCTTTATCTTCTTCATAGAAGAACATAATAAACATAGAAACCTTGTGTTTTGTCTTAGGTACAATTCAAATACTTTATTTTCTCTCAGGTAGCTCTAGCCAGTGATGAATCTGCCTATGGGAATATGGCAGCAGACTCCCATTTCATGGTAGATGCCCTCAGCTTCACAGTGTACTCAAAGCATTCATCAAGGCACGTGCTGGTGGGTGCCATAACTGAGCATGTCTCATAAACGTGCTGATCATCAAAAGGTCTGAGGCTGAATAGTGTATCTAACCAAAACAGTTTCAGAGGGAGTTGGTTTAATAGAGGATGTGAAAGGAGGCAGGCTTTGATTAGGATGTTTGAGCAAAGGAATTAGAGGGAAAGATCTCTGAAATTGCTGCAGAAATATAGCACATGATTTCTGACAGTCAGTGTGGAAGAGTCTAAACTTTGAAGTTAAAGCAAAGTGCTATTAAAACTGAACTAGAAGTCTTCTTGCTTATTGAAAGTTAAGTCATCTCTTCTTTTTACCTCCAGAGTGACAAAGCCATTTGGGTTTTATTGACCAGTGTGTCTTGATCCACCTGATGACATTTCCCAAGATTAATGTGTCTGTTTCTCAGCAATGCATATCCTTCATGATGCATCACAATTAACCACTGCTGCTTGGTATGGCAAGGAGGGACTCTTTTATCTGCATCTGCATAATTTCTATCTGCATTTCAAATGACAAGTAAACAGACAGGTCCCCTATTCACTTTTCGCATCTACCTTTTTGAAGTGAAGAAAAAATTGAAATTCATGCTTAGAATCCCAGTAAGATGCAGCATATTTTGAAAAGGAACTTGGTCTGGAAATATAAACGGTGGAAAAGCACTAACCAAACCCCACAATGTATAAGATACAGAACACACAAGCATCTCCCATTATTATAAATACTTTACTTTATATCTTTTATTTATTTGTGTTGGTAGAAATGTCAAATTAATATTTATAAGCTCTCTTTAGTGCATTTACCAGGGTTCTTTGTTTGTTTTTCATATAAATTGCCTGGATAACATTGTTATTCAGGATTGCCAAATTGTGTTTTTTAAGTTCAATGAGAGATTCACATTTTTACCCAGTTTTCAAGGATGTACCATTGTGCTTAACTTGAAATTGTGAGTGATACATTTGCCTTTAACATGGCTTTTCACATGTGTAAAGTTAAGCTTGTGTGCATTTGCCTGAAGCCACAAAGATTTTGTCATACTAAATTTACAAACATCTTGGGAACAGGCTTAGTTAGAAATTTTTTACTGTTTTATTTAAACTCAGTAGCTGAACATGAAACATTAATAGAGATTCAAATTTATGTAACCATTTTAAAAATAATGTTGGCACAATTTCATATTTTTTGGATATCATATGACATGAGATGAATTTTGATTTGATCAGTGCTTGGTTCCTTTAATGGGATTGCCAGCAGAAGCAGTGACCAGAAATAGAAGTGTCCTTGTGTATATGTCTATTTTCTCAGGGTGTTCTGGATGCAGATTCCTCCACACATATTTTAGAGATCTCCAGTAGCTGAGAGGTTTAAGAAATGTTTGAGCTTAATTTTTGTAAAACTGTTTTCTTGCTTTCTTCTTTGTTTCCTCCCATATATTCCCTACTGCCCTTGGTAATTTTATTTGTTTCTTTTCTTTATAAGGTCTCTTGCTGACAGCAACTTTTCCTTTATCCAGGGGGTATTTCAGCTAAAGCTTGGTATTCTGAATGTGTGCTGTGTATCTGAATATTATAATCTATGTCACTATAACCAAAATACGTGTCCAACTGGTACATATTTAACAGGCAGAGACATGGCTTCATCATAGAAGGTACAATGAGTACTTCTGCTTCCATGCACATTTGTAATGGGAAAGGTTGACAGGATTTGAGAATTACTAAAGAATAGGATGCTAAACAATGCAAAGGTTTTTATAAAGCCTTTTACATTAATCACTCAGTGAAGCATATTTTAATAGAGGTCAGGATTGGCCATTTTATTGCAAAAACAAGACATCAGAGCTCAAAAAGTATCATATTGCTGAATGAGACGATACATTCTGATATGAAAAGGGATTGAATGAATCGAGATTTTTCATTTAGAAATAGACAAATAAAAGTGAAATGAATGAAAGGGTCCAAAATGTCAAGAAAGAAGTTGGATTCTTTGTTCCTTTTGGCATGAAATAGGCTACTTTGCATAATTAAGAACTGAAAATTGTGAAATGCTGCAAGCGAATTTTTTTATATGTAATGGAAAGTGGCCACAGTAAGAAATAGAAACCAAATAAACAAAAAAGAGATTGCATATTTTATGTGTGCATCAAAAATATCCAGAGTTATTATTGAGGGAAATTATCTGAAATTTCAAGCCCTGTGGCTTGAGCCTGCTCCCAGCAGACACAAGGATGAGGACAGACTATGCCCCATCTGCTCATCAGGAAGTTTTTATGCTTCTCTCTAATGAGTCTCTGACTGGTCACAGTCAGACTCTGCAGACTTGGGACTGGGCTTGATGGTCTGATAGTGTATTGTAGACATCCTTAATGTCATGTGCAGCAGCTTTGGCTGAGTGCTGAAATCTATTTTTCTGTGGTATAAATTAATGAAGGATGTTTATGGAAATGATTTAATTTTTTTTTGGGTGTATATTTAGATAAACAGAAACAAAAACTGGTCTTAAACGTTTAGTGCAATGAATTCACTTACTGCTCTACTTAACCAAATATTAAACTCAGAAAAAATACTCTGAAACAAATACTAAATTTATGGGATATGAAGACAAGAATTAACCAGTTCCAGCTCTGCCATTTTATGAATCTTTTTCGAAGCAAACTACTTCATCTTTGGGCCTGTCTCCCTATGGCTTGTACTTCTGAGATCCAGAATCAAAGACATTGCTTTTTGATTTTAGCAAGTCCATTGGAAATCTAAATTTAAATCTCTAGGTGCTTTTTTTTTTAAGCATCCTTTAAACAATTTTGATAGCTTTTTCCACAAACCCATTACATTATTGATGATCCGGGTTCAAGCTAATGTGTGTAAATTTTTGCAATATATTTAAACTCAGAACAATTGTGACCCATCATTTATCACTGGCACATCTGGGATGCCAAATTTTATATGTGAAGTCTTTTACATGCTTTTGTGCATAGATAAAGATGGAGATTTCTTTTTCATATTTTTTAATATTGTTATTTCTCTATAATGCAAATAGACATTCCAAATCAGTACATGAATATTTCTGGCATGGATAGACATCTTAATATCTACATAGATCAACAATTTCTTGGATTATCATAATGGGATATATTGTCAGATCATTTTCCCTTTTTTTTTTTGAAAGTTTCACATCAATCTAATATTACTTATTGAAATACCACCTACAGCAAGAAGTTCTTTCAATATTCATAAAGGGACTATGGTTATAATTTGTCAAATAAGGTATCAATATCTGGTATTATTTTGGGGAAGGCTCACCTTGTACAGTAGCTCTTGTAGACAGAAGTACCCATGATAGGAAAGTTTTCTTGGCCATGTGTGCATGCATACATCAGCCTCAGATGTTCATTCCACTTGTTGACATTTGTGTCTGAACACTGCAGGGACTTTTGTAGAAACACTTTTGACAGGACAATTGAGTTTTCATTATAGACATAGAATCCTAGAATGGTTTGTGTTAGAAGGGACCTTAAAGATCATGTAGTCCAACCTCCTTGCCATGGGCAGGGACACCTTCCACTAGACCAGATTGCTTAAGCTCCCATCCAACTTAGCCGTGAACACTTCCAGGGATGGGGCATCATCCTTATCTATATTCTGTTGACAGCTTTCCAATACCTTTAAAGACATCGTAGAATTGATTTTCTACCCTCATAGGCCTCTGTCCTACAGCATAAGCTCTCATAATGAGCTTGAGCATTTGCGGTGTTTTCAGCCCTTGAATCAATATCCTCT
>NW_008680743.1:14683-26654 GCF_000695815.1 Acanthisitta chloris
TCAAGATTTTCCTTTATCCTTATGTCAAGCTCACATAAACCCACAACTAGAATAGTTTCTGCACAGCATTATCTGTGGATGCTGGTCTGTATGGAGTGCAAGTATGTTTTCTTTTCAGATGGTTTTCCATAACTTCAGCTACTGCATTAAACTCCCATGCCATGCTCAACTATTCAGGAAAAACACAGTGTGGGCATTGGGTGCAAATGCCTCTTCAACATGGCTATGGTAAAATTTGCTTATTTTTAGTGTATTCTGGCTTCTGTTTCTCAAAAGTATGGAAAGTCTTTCCAAAGGTGACAAATAGAGCTGAGAAATGCTTTTGTATCTGTTCTGGTTCAGCCCTCCACAGTGGTTTTGCAAATTCCTGCTATTTGAGTCTGCAGATTCCTCTGGAAAGATTTTTCTAATTGTGTCCAGTTTGTCTTCTCTTCCTTCCAGAACCTGCACTTGGGTTTATTTGTGGTCTGAAATCTTGGAAATGTTCTCTCTTTTCTTTCTGGAGTTTGGATAAGGAATTTCTCACATCCCCTCCTCTTGGAGCTCTTATTCCCAATTCAATCTGATGTCCAGAATTAAGAATTTCACGAGTCCTGCAAAATTGCACATTTGCCTCAACAATATCAAGTCTGGTATAAATTACTGAACTATTTCCTCTTTCCTCTCAGTTGTGTTATGAAATGTATCTCTTTCAATAGCTTCATTTGTGTTTAGGAGCTCTATATTCATGTTTGTGCTGCACATTCTGATAAATGATTTTCTCTGCTTTAGTCACAGGCTAATGTACAAATCTAGTTCATCTGTGACTGAAGTAATCCAGAGAAAATCTGCCTGTTCTTATCAGTGCTTGCCAAACTCTGGATTTAACTTTTTTCCTGTTTCCCCCTGTATCTCTGGAGAGCTTCAGTTGCTCAGGAGTTTTTACTGCTGCTTTTCTTATTCAACACTTGTCTTACATGTAATCTTTAATTTCTGTAGCTGTACCCCCAGTGTCATGTTGTTGGGCATTTATGTGTGGGTGTGTGTCATAAATTATTAAAATCTGAGTTAGGCTCTTAACTACAGAATCTTAAATAAATACAGCAAGAAAGTTAATGGATGCTAGAAAATGTAGCTTCTGCTGAATAAAAAAGGATTATGTATTGGTTTATACCACGTACCAATCAGTCTGTATCAGAGTGTGCTAGGGATCTAATTTGTAACACTGAGAAACTGAAAGGTCCAATTATCACTACAAAACTATAAACCAACAAAAAGATTCTTTATTCATATTTTTAATTTTAAATTTTAAGCATGGTTTTATGCAAATCTGTTCATAGCATCAAGACTAAAGCTCTTATTTTTACACAGAGAGAAATTTCAAGGAGAGGTCAATAGTAGAGAACAGACTTACTGGGGATTTTGAAGAAGGAAAGTTTTTTTCTGGTAGAAAATATTCATTAGAGAGGATCCAGATGAACCAATCCTTAACACTTTTCAGCTTGAGCAACACCTCCCTATGCACTTATTCCCTTCTTGATCTTCCATTTAGTCATGTGCTGGGCAGAAGTTGATACCCAGCAGGTTTCTGGTTTTCTTGTGTCACTTGCCAGGTTAACCAGCAGGCAGCTTATTCACTATGTGATTCCTACTATCCTGCCAAAGAGGAGTCAGGGGACTTCAGGGAATTGTGTATTTCACCTGCAGGACAGCAGAGAAGATAAAAGTTAGATTTTGAACCTTTAGCATCGTAGAATCATGGAATGGTTTGGGATAGAAGGGACTATTAAAATCATCTAGTTACAACCCCTTTGCCATGTGCAGAGACACCTTCCACAAGACCAGGTTACTCCAAGCCCCATCCTACCTGGCCTTGAACACTTGCAGGGATGGGGCAGCCACAGCTTCTTTGGGCAACCTCTTCCAGTGCCTCACCACCCTCTCAGTAAAGAATTTCTTCCTTATATCTAGTCTAATCTAAACCTGCCCTCTTCCAGTTTAAAGCTATTGTCCCTCATCCTATTACTATCATGCCCTTGTCAAAAGCCCCTCTCCAGCTTTCTTGTAGTGCCTTTTAGGTACTATAATGTGCTAGAAGATCTCCCCAGAGCTTCCTTTTCTCCAGGCTGAACAGCCTTAACCTCTCAGCCTGTCTCCATAGCAGAGATGCTCCAGTCCTCTGATCATCTTCATGGCCTCCTCAGGACTCACTTCAAGAGGTCCACATTTTTCTTGTGTTGAGGATCCCAGAGCTGGATGCAGTATTCCTGGTGGGGTCTCGCAAGAGCTTGGTGTCACTGACAAATGTGCTGAGGGTGCAGTCAATCCCACTGTCTCTGTCACCCACAAAGATGTTAAACTGTGCTGCTCCTAGTACAACCCCTGAGGATCATCACTCATTTGCATTTTGATTTTCCCCTACTCCCAGCACTATTCTGGCAATCAGATTTTTCATGTCATTTGTTGTGAGATAACATGTGTAATGATGGGTTACCATCTTCCAGTCACCTTAGCCTGTGATTGGCTCTTGGAAGCTATGTTTGTAGTCTGTTTTGGGGAAAATATTTTGAAAACATCTGTAAAAGTCTATTTGAAATGTCTTTTGATTGTTTTTTTCACATTAAAGATGAATACATTAGCTGAATTTAAACACATAAAACCCTCAAACAGTTTAAGACACAGTAGACGTGTTTGCAAAAAAGCAGAAAATATTTGCCTCTATTGGTTCCCAATGAGATTCATGTGACCTTTTGGGGAATAAGAGCTTTTTATACCTATATCTTGACAAAACAATATCATGTGTGTTTGAATCATCTTGTTGAATACTTCCATTACATGGCAGAGTGCTATTTGAGTAACGGACAGTCTCCAGAATGGCATTTAGAAAATGCTACTAAAGAAAAATCTGTTTTGAAATATGAACTGATTGCAACTTTTGGGCCATAGGTTCTAATAAATGAACAGTTTGTGTGAAAGATCATGAACAGTTAATAATATCTTGTATATAAGCTTTACTGTTTTTCAGCTGAGCATGTTTCCAATGTGTCAGTTTATATTTAACAAAGATTTTTGACAGCTTGTGTTTTAGATCACATCATTCTAGAAAAAGGTTATTTATAATGAGCATGTTCTGAAATATTAAATGTGTGATAAAACCAGGAATGTCGGAGATTTTGAATTGAGTCTTAAATAATGGCTAAAGAAGGAAATAAAATGTTATGGCATGCTTCTTTTTTTTTATAAACACATTTTCTTTGTCCTGGATAGGTCATGAAAGGGCTATGTTCTTTGCAGGATCAAGGCACACATGAAATGAATTCAGATCTTCAGAGGGAAGAGAAGTGACCACCCATCCCCTCAGTTGACTTTATGTGTTTTTTGTTAGTGATTGAATTAATTATGGCTTAGCTCCATCCCAGAGATTCTTGGCTTTACATGGCTGCTGCTGTAGCACTTATACTTCCCGTTTAGTTTGGAAAAGCAGAATCTAGTGTTAATTAAATAATTGCCATTCCCATACTCCGTTACAACCCCTTCCTACTCAATTTCCTTTGACACATTGTGAATGGTCATTTTTTTTCACTCTGGCTCATCTACAGATGAGTTCTTTCATGCTAAATGTACATAACACTAAGACGACTATTTACTTTTATTTTTAATCTAAGTAGAACAGCTTTGCAACCCTTTGCAAGTGGCAGGGTTAGCTTTATCTCTTATGCATACAAATGCAGTTCTGTGTGCATTAGCCTAAAGGCATAATATAAAGGTTCTCTGTGATTTTGCCTGGACACCACTGTCTTATCAATATAGATCCCCAACACAATGGGTTTCCTCAGAATGAAACATTTACTGGTCTATTTCTATAAGTTTAAGCATTATGAGCTCTTTGCACCAATACTGAATGTAGTTTGAAGGAGCACCCATAATGTTAAAATTTATTTCTAAAGCCATAGTTTAGTTTGGTTCAGGTAGTTGGAAAGTGTCCAAGAATTTCATTTTACAAAAAAGAGTTGAGGCTGGTAACATTGCACACACACACAAGTATCTTTTATAACTCAGCCCTAAGATAATATAATGCCAATTAAATGTAAAAGTTTCCATTATTTATGTTATTTATGATGTCTGTCTCCTGTGCTTTATACTGTGGAAGTGAGGGGCCCAGCTTATGCTAGGATTTGCTTAAACCAGAACCTACCCTCTGCCTTTTATCAGTTTTTAATTTCTTGCCATTAAGGTCTGCAAGCTATTCCCTTCTCATAGCAGGATAAATCCATCACTTCATTAATCATTCAGCAATCTGAGCTCGGTTGTGGCTGCAGGCAGGCTACTCTGTTCTCCTGCTGCCCTTGACTGTTTTACCAGCAACATAAACCTGCTAATATTTGCAGGGGGCTGAAGTGGTTCCTTATAAGCATCAAAAGCATTAAAACCATTTTTGGTTTTAATACAGAAATCTCTCCACTTTGGCATCTCTTTCAAAGTTTCCAGGGCTCTGACCTGGCAGCTACAGCTGGTGTGGATGAGAAGGTTACAGACTATAGGTATGTCCTCCTGGCCCTTTTATCTTCTGCTGAATGCCCATGAGGCAGCAGGACGAGATCTGTTCCTGGGAGGCAAACAAATGGATCTAGCAGCCCCTTCAGCCATTCTGTGTAGAACTTCTCTGGTTCATACCAAGGAGTTGTGGGTTTTTTTGCCAGACTTTCTATGCATGATCTTCAGGCTTGAAAACTTGCTTAGCAGCTACTTTGCTTTTCTGTCACATCAGTCAAGGCTTCTGAGCAGCCATGTGGGTTTTCCTGATGGATCTGTTGAGCTTGTTTCTATGACTTAGTGACTGGGATTTTGTCACTCAGCAATTGGCTCACCAGCATCCACTTTCAGCTGTGGCTTTTTTTGGGAAACAAACTGCTGAGAACAGTGGTCCGACTTAATGCACTGCTTTCTGTAATGTCCATTAGGTGTCCCCACATGCTGGTGGCTCATGGGCACTTTAATTACATCTTCTCAATTAACAGCAATGCACTCTGCATGCGTCCATTGAATGGAGTACTAGATTTCCATATTGAATACAACACTGTAGCATTTTTATTTTCTGCAAGGAATTCTCATTACTTGGAAGAACTTGTATGCTTGCAGACCACTATTTGTCAGTTGCTGTGTCTGAACCTTAATTAACATTGCATTTGTTAGTAGATAATATATACAAAATGGTAATTCTGAGCCGACAACCACCTGGCATGTTCTTTCCTACCACTGTGCAGCTACTCTGTTTGCAATGCAGAACAGTAAGAGAAATTATAAGTAAATTTAATATACAGGCATAATGCCATCTTTCAGCTCTCGTTTGCAGCCAAAGCCTGGATCCTGCCACTGCTGGATCCCTTGTTAGAGCACTAAGTTTTTTTTCCACTTGTCTAACTTATTCTGCCATTGGTTTGTAAATATTGTTTGCTGCCTGAATCATTATCCTGCAATTTTACAGAGTTTCAAAGGGAGAAGTCAGCTTCTCACAATACCAAGGGCAGGGTTTTTTTTTTTTTTGTGTGTGTGTGTGTGCCAATAGCAATAATCTCCATCTCCTTTCCTCCTCTCCTCATTTTTTTAATCACTCAACCTTTACATTTACACTGTTGACTAGCACCTGCAGACCTCCTGGCAGCACCACATCTGCACTCTTCTAGCCTAACTCACGTTTGAAGGCTGGTTTAATGTGACAAGACCCATTTTTATTAATTGTGTTAGACCTTTAAGTTAAAACGACAAGCCATCCCATTATGAACAGGTGAATTAAATCCAGACTAAGTCCCATTACTAGAGCTTGCCCTCATAATCTTCTATGCATTTATCTGCTCAGTATGCCTTTGAGACATTCACTTTTTGAGATGCCTCAGCACAAAAAGGACATAATGCCAACCCTGATTTTTTTTGCAGAGTTCACGATGCAAAAAACTACCTTCACCTTGGCCAGACTCATATATTAGCCCAGTAAGATCTTGCAAAGTGCCTGCACACACAAGGAGGTTTGAACATGCCTAACCCAATCTACAGGAGTAACAGCCCATGGGGCAACAGCCTCTCAGAATATCATAGAACGTCATAGCATCATTTAGTTTTGATCCCTGAGTCCAACTGTTAACCCAGCACCACTGTATTCATCACTAAACCACATACCCAAGTGCCACATCCACATACTTTTTGAACACTTCCAAGGATGGTGATTCCACCACTTTTCTCTACATCTTGTTCCAATGCCCAATCACCCTTTCAGAGAAGAAATTTTCCCATTATCCAATCTAAACATTCCCTGCACAATTTGAGGCCATTTTCTCATTTTCCTGTTACCTGGCAGAAGAGACTGATTCCCATGTTGCTACAACCTCTTTTCAGGCAGTTGTTTTTCAATGCTAGTCAATGGTGACACGTTCAGCCTTTCTTCTCTCAAGGCAGAAGGTGAGACCCCTCACCCAGGCAAGAGGAGTTGAAATGTAAATTAAAGCTTAAGCAGGTTCAGGCATGAATTCTGGTCATTGTAGGGAAGCTCTTGACTTCAAGGCTAAAGAGAGTTCCAGCAGGAGGCAATCTTGCAATGAACTGCTGGAAAGTCTTGCTCAATGCATATAGTAACATACAGTATTATAGTCTTTTACCTTGCAGGGACACATTGCTTCATCTCCCAGATGATATACTGTAGTGGTTTTGCATGGCCAGGTTTTGGTAGTTGTGGGGGCTACAGGGGTGGGTTCTGTGGGAAGCTGCTAGAAGCTTCCCCACGTCCAGCAGAGCCAATGCCAACGGCTCCAGGACAGACCCACCACTGTGGCATGGCCTAGCCAGTCAGTGGTGGTAGGAACAACTCTGTGATAACATGTTTAAGAAGGAAAAAGAGTTATTGTGAAGAAGAAATTGTGGCCAGAGTAGAGAGTGAGGATATGTGAGAGGAACAACTATGCAGACATCATGGTCAGTAGAGAAGGAGGGGGAGGAGGTACTCCAGGTGCTGGAGCTTAGGATCCAGTGTGTCCTGTGATGAAGATCATGGTGAAGCAGCTGTGCCCCTGCAGCCCTTGAAGGTTAACAAGCTGCAGAGATCCACCTGTAGCTCATGAAGGATATCAGTGCCGAAGCAGGTGGATTCCCAAACGAGGCTGCAAACCTGTGGGGAGCCCTTGCTGGAGCAGTCTCTTGTCAGGGACCTGCAGACCCATGGAGAGAGGAGATTCACACCAGAGCGGAGTTCCTGGTAAGACTTGTGATCCTGTGGGACCCATGCTGAAACTGGCTGTCTCTGAGGGGATGGACTGCACCCTGTGTAGAGTGACCCACACTGCAGCAGTTTGTGGGAAGGACTCATGCTGGAGAAGTTCATAGAGAGCTGTCTCCTGTGGGAGGGAGAGCATGCTGGAGCAGAGGAAAGACTCTCCTTGTGAGCAGTGGCAGAAACAATGAGTGATTAACTGACTGTAGCCCCCACTCCCTGTCTCCCTGCTCCACTGCTGGGGAGGAGATAGAGTTGGGAAGGAGGTAGGAGTGGGGGAACATGTTTTTAAGGTCTACTTTATTTTCTCATTATCCTGCCCTGATCTTGTTAGTAATAAAATAACTTAATTTCCCCAAGTTGAGTCTGTTTTGCCCATAGTGGTCTTCAGTGTGTGTTCTTTCCTGGTCCTTATCTCAACCCATGAACCTTTCATTAGATTTTCTCTCCCCTGTCCATTTTGCAGAGGGGAGTGAGAGAACAGCTTTGGTGGGTGCCTGGATGCAGACAGGGTCAAACCAATGCATATACTTAATGTTAGGATGGCAGGCAAGGACAGTAACTCTGTTCTCTACCCCTCCAAATGGTCTTTCAAGACATGGGCATTCAGCACCCCAGAGGTGACCACTAAACAATGAACTTGGCTGCATGGAGCTAGGATTCCCTTAGCAGCAGGAAGTATCTGTATGTTTTTCTATAGGTTTTTGTGTGTGGTTTATATCCCTTTCCCAACTCTCTCTGTACTTCTGGGAAAAGTGTGGTGCTGTAGGTATAAAAGATCTACTTCTGCTAGTGTCAACAAAGGAGACAAAAATACAGCATTACTTTTAAAATTTACAACCTATGCATGGTGAATCTGTTGTCTGGACACAGGTTTGCAAGTCCTTATTATGTCCGTCTGCCTTTAGAGAAGTCTTCAATAATTTATTTCAGATAATTAGTATTTATTATCTTCTTTCATTCAATATGTAATTTGAAATCTTTCCTCTTAATTTTAAAATATGAAGTTCACTTCCTGACATGATTTTAAATAATGCATGGAATTGTACTTTCTGACATGGTTTATCATTCCAAGAACTGATAGAATATCATTATCTTGTTAGAACAATGCCTGGCTTTTTCTTACATCAAGCATAGCAAAAGTAATATAAGATGACAGCTTAGCCTATCATGTTTTATTATATAAAGCATGATAGAAATACTAACAAATTGATCTTCACAACCTTAATGTGCACAAAATAAGTACCTATAACACATTGAGTGAAATACCAACTACAGTAGAGTGAGTTAGTGGCCACCATGAGCATAGGCTCATAACACTAATATCTCTGTGATAAAGATCAAAGTTGGTATAAAGAATGGTGAACTTGGGAACATAAGTTTTTGTAAAACGTGTCCTCCTGCTATTCTCATGCCATCTGTAAGTTTTAGCAAGGTGAGAGCCCCTCTTTGGGACACATCACAGTATTGCTGCCCCACAATAATCAGTGAAAAAAATTTACAAATTTATTTTTGTTCCTGTCTGCAGCAGAGCAGTTGGACTAGATGATCTTTAAAGATCCCTTCCAACCCAAACCACTCCATGATTCTATTATTTATGAATAAATACACAAGTTCATACTGAATGACAACCTAAATTACTGACGCTAAAAAGAACTTGTACAATTAATTACATGAGAACACTGATAATAAGAACAGTAAAGAGAGTCAAAACCTTCAAGGACTTGTGTAAGTGCGAGAGAGATTTTCTTTTTCCAGTGGAGACCAGCAAATGTCTATGAATTTACATGAAGTCTCTTAACTGTTACTAAACCCACAGGAACATAAGGTGAAACAAATTCAGGCATGACCAAAGAAATCTTCTGATGGTCATGGAAAACTGCAATACAAGGTTAGACTAATTAGTATAATCACTGTAAATGTTAAGTGTAGACAACTAAAGTCACAGTCACTCACAGAAAAGGTTCATTTAAGGTATAATTTATTATATCAGAGTAATGATATTAGGGATTGCACTAGACATTCTGGCAAGTATGTCCAAGGGTCATAAGCCAGAGTTTATGAAAGTACAACCTCTAATAATTTAAACTTGTATAGAAAGATTCATTATAAGCATTTAACAAACCTTAATTAATTAAGCTGTGTAACAACCCGCTGTGAGCCCATGGGTAAGTCAAAGCATTTGTATCTCAGTTTTACAGAAGGTTAAGCTGAAGTGTAGAGATATATTTGCCTGAGGTCACACAGCAAGTCAGTGAAAAAACTACAAATAGAATCTGCAATCTGAAGTTCTCGTTTCCCTGTTTTTACCACTTACATTACACTTCCCACTAGTAAAACGAAGGGGAAGAAAGAGGCAGCTGAAGTGGTGAGATTCAGAATATAGTTAACCCAGTTTTCTACATGTGTTCTTGCCTTTTTTTTTTTCCTCCAGCTTAGGCACATATCAAAGGGGTAGGTTGATTTTAAATTATTTGGAATTTTATTCATTCTACATCTATCCTTTGTATCCTTTATTTTAGGTGCAAACTTTGAAATATTTGATATCTTCAGAATCAAATAGAGTTGGGCGGTAAGAGGCAACCCTTGATTTTCAGGCACATAACTTTGCACAGTCAACGTCCATCCCCTGCAGCTTATGTGATGCTCTGTGTTTGCCCACTGCATGGATATGGTCCTTCAGTGTGCTCATTGCCCTTGCTTAGCCTGGCTTATGGGCAGGCAGCCAGCTGAACCAGGAGTGTGGGTGGCAGATGAAGATGGAGAATGCAGCCTCACAGTCACATATGTTTGACTTTACAAAGCACATCACCAAAAATGATGACTGAGTCTTTGCTTAGAGACTCTTAGGTTACCTGGGGTTGTGTGCTTTGGTATCAGAAGAAAATTGGTTATTGAGTACAGAAGAAGGTGATGCCCTGCTAAAAAGCAGAGCCTTGGGCTGAGCAGATATGTACTGTTTCACCTAAAGGAGACTATGAGGTGTTTGTAGTGAAAGGGTAAGAGAGATGCAGAGGGGAAGATGTTCCTAGGTGAGATCTTGAAGTGAAAAGATTAAAGGAGGTAGGTGAAAGAACTGGGAAGAAAGGTGGTGTTTTAATGTTTTGTCTTAACTTTATATTTAGAGTGCTACTCAAAAGGGGTTATGTATGGAGATACTTCTTTGTAAGGTGAAGAATCAAAAGGACAGGAAGCAGTTACTATTAATTCTTTATAGATTGCCATGGGATTTTCTGAAAAATGCTCTTACATTGCCTTGGGAAAGCATGTCTGAATTGAATTTCTGGTTTGAATTTCTTGTTCTTGGGGTTCCTAATGGACCATTCTCTGAAGCCTTATGCAAGTACAAACCAATTTACCATTGCTGCATTTTTCAAGTATGGCTCCTCAGCACTTCCTTAAGGTAAGGGAGGTGTATCTGATATTCCCACACCACTCAGGATATTGAAAGAGGGAAAATGCTGGTAAAGGCGTGAGACTAATGTGTGACATTTCTTATGCTTGGAGGTCATATAGGTTCATGGTGACATACTATATGTCCAGCCTATTCTCAACACAGCCAGCATCAGTTATACAAGTTTCTTTCCTTTGGAAGCAGTTTGAAAAACTGTAATACATCCTGATGTACAAAACCTGTGCTTCATGCTGGCAAGTTCTTCATGGTATGGGGTTTCACATTAGTTTGGGGAAAGGAGGAATGATGTTGTTTAACAGTCCATGGTAAATGAGAAGTCAGAGATTCACCATGCAGAGGCTGATGCAGACATTCCTGTGCTGAGTTTATCAGGTGTGCTATAACAGCAAAGCTGTAATTTGCCTTGTGACTGCAAGTGTTGGAAAGTAAGACATACAAGTAGCTTTTGAAAGATCAGATCCTTGGGTTACAAATGGTGAACAACGTACATTAGACAAGCTTCTCTCTCCCTGGCCTCTTTCTATCCTTGGAGGGCAGCTAGGGCACTATGCCGGTTGACCCAAGGGATGTCCTTGCTGTGCAGTTTTGAGGGCCTTTGCAACATCAGCTGCATTTTACACTGTTTGATGTGAAATAGCATCTAAGATTTCTGCCAAGCTGTTGGTACCTCATGCCTGCACAGGAGCTGGGGTGGTCTTTCTCCATGATATGGAGTGGGACATGCTGGTACTGCATCACTGTGTGTCTAAATGCTCTCCTGCAAGGGCAAACTCCTCTCTTTGTTCTGGCAATGGCCTTGTCTGTTTAGAAAAAACAGACAGACAGTCAGATAGATAGATAGATATACCTACCCAGGATTTCTGTGCTTGCCCTAAGTCTGCTTCAGCTTTCCATGGAGAAACTGCTGCCATGGATGATGTGTGAGTGCTATTAACCTGAGCTGGCACCTGGGGTCTGAAGATCTGTTCAAATGCCATAACTAGACACCTTTGCCTCCTGCACAACCCCAGCTGGTTTTGCTGCCTTGTGTGTTGGAGCAAAACACCTGAAGGCTGAAGATGGGAAGCCAAATTTCTCTGGTTTTAAGAGTTTGAGCAAACTGTGTGCTTCTGGGAGGTATCTAGTGGGGGTGGCCCCTGGCCCGGTTGCTGAGTATCTGCAGCTATCTCCAAGCCTGCAGGTCCCAAGATGTGTGCTCCAAGCACTAGATCTTCCATTCACCCTACCTTCTCCCAGCCTATTTATGTGCAGCAGCAGTGGAACAGCCTATATAGAACTAATCTGATATATATATATATATCTATATGACACACATATAT
>NW_008680744.1:0-18519 GCF_000695815.1 Acanthisitta chloris
TCTTTCTCTTCACTGCTGGTCTCAATTCATTCCCCACCCAACCTGTATGAGTGCCTGGGATTGCCATGGCCCAGAATGTAGGACCTTGCACTTCATTTTGTCAAACATCATGAGGTTTGCATTGTTCCACCTCTCAAGCCTGTCAAAGTCCCTCTGGATGGCACATCCCTTCCCTCCAGCTGGTGACTACCCCGCACAGCTTGGTGTCATCAGTGAACTTGCTGAGCGCTCTGTCGCTGACAAAGATGTTGAACAGTACTGGCCCCAACACCGACCCTGAGGGACATCACTTGTCACTGCTCTCCATGTGGACAATGAGCTGCTGACCACAACTCTCTGTGTGTGACCATCCAGCCAGTTCTTCATCCACCGAGTCATCCACCCATTAAATCCATGTCTCTTCAATTTAGAGACAAGGACGTCATGCAGGAAAACACTCCTTAGCTGCTGCAGTGCAAATTCAAGTGCGTTGGCTTGACGGTCAAGTGCCCTGCATTAACCTACATGATTCCACCATGAAAGGTTACACCATTGCTTGCAACTGGGACATGTTCCCACCTGTGAACACAGCTCTGCTGTTCTGCAAGTAGGTTATAACTATAAAAATATATCATCCTTTGACAAATTGAAGCAACTTAAGGATTTCTATCAAAATAACTGATTTCTATTTGTATGTAGTTAAAACCAAGATAGCATAATTTTATTCTCTAATAAATGTCCAGAAGCAGATGAATAACTTGTATTAAAACCAGTGCCACTAAAGTCTAAGCTTGCACTGGGTTTGTTTTCAATGCAGCGCTGAAAGAGGATGCCACTGCTTGATAAATGAAGACGATAAAAGGGTAGAACAAAAAGATATTAGAAAGGTGCAAAATACTGAAATGGGGAACTATTTGGATCTTTTTATTCTTTACATTTTAGTGCTTTTTGGCAGCATCAAATTACAGCATTACATAGAGAGGCTAAAGTACGCTTAGTAGGCCCTTAGGCACAGCAACATACCAGGTCAGGTACTGATCTTGGCAAAACTGGTATAAATACATTTTGACTAATTCCACTGAATTCAGTGGTTTTGTCCCATAAGAAAAAGTTTTAATTGTTTAGGATTATAATACCATCTAGACACGTAATTTCCAGTGTCAGCTATGCAGTGCCAGACATTACTCAGAGAAAGAAATGGCTCTATCTCACAAGAGCTCATAATCTAATCTGACAAAACAGACAAAATGAGGGAGAAAGGAAGCACAATCACCTCCAGTTAGAAGATGGTGAGCTGAGAGATCAACTGTCTGCCTGTAATGCCCCAGTCCGCTTGGCGGGTTGGGGGGAAGGTAATTTTGAATTACTCTGGGGAGTGCACAGGAGAAAAAACTCAATTCTCAGGAGGTTCAAGAAAAACTTTTTTACTTATGCACTTTGGGTCACTCGTGTGGAATAAGACACTTGGCAAAAGGCAAAGCAGTAAACTTCACAGCATTCAAACACAGTGCAAACTAACTCAGCATACCTTGAGAGAACAAAAACCCTTAGCTGGGCATGGATCATGCGAGTAATTAAAGGGATACTGCTCAGTGCAGCTTGTAACTTAATATATTGCAAAGGGGAAAAGAAGAGGAAAAAAGGAAAAAGAAGAGAGAAAAAGAGAAAAGAAGGGAGAAAAAGAGAAAAGGAGAGAGAGAGGTAGATAGTCACCACCCATAGATTCAGTGTGATCTCATCAGCTTCCAAGCCTGGGCAGTGGCATGTGTGCATGGCGCACATCTCACTGTCCTTTTATCCATTCCCCTTGCCCAGGGCCCGTCCCAGCGTGAGCCCTCAGCTGTGCTCTAAGCAGAGCCAGGGTGCTTTGCCATCCATCTCCAGCAAGGCCACATGGTCAACCACCACCATTTCAGGGCTTACATCAGAGCCATGTGGCCAACCAAGACACTGCCTGAAGTGACAAAGGAAAGGTATGTAACAGGCAAGAACTGAGCTCTGATTTTCCCAGTTCTGATAACTCAATGATGAGAACTTAATTTCTTAAAGAAAGATTATTTGGTTTTGCCTTATTTTTATATCCTATCTGGTTAGCTGGTTAGAGCATGTACCCTGCAGGTAACAGAAGTGAGTAGACCTTACTCAAATAACACTTTTAAGTGTCTGAAGTATTTGAGAGTCTAAGGATTCACTTGCATAGAAAATGAATCTAAAGAGCAACGAAGGACCAAAGAATATATTAGCTATTCTGCATCAACTTCCTCTGTGGACACTTCTATGTAAACTACCTATGAAACTGCAGACTTCACTTTACAAGACTGTAGTGCAAAAACACCTGTCAAGGAATAGCTACCACATGACAAATTGTGTCTGCTCTCTACTGACTACTAAAGTCTTGGTAGGTGGACAAGTCTTCCATCTCACTTTCAAGAGGCTTTTAGGATCCTAAGTAAATAGTTAAATATTTGTGAAAAGTAGTCTTACACTCTGACGTAATTTAGGAGCTTTTGAAATTTTTAGCAGTGTAGAGAAGTTGATAATTTGGAAAACAGTTTTCAATTCAGTATGATGATGGAAAAGTACTGAGTTTACAAAGACTCCCTCCCCAGCATCCAGAGGGTGATTATCAATTGCTTAGCTGGTGTGATTTAGCTCAGTCTGAGGAATGTTCGCTGATAAGGGAAGGGTATAGGAATTTGATTAACAAGAAATATAAGCATATAAGAAAAATAAACATGCCTCAGATTACATTGTTTACAGCATTGTACCATTTGCACCCTCCTCTTGTCATATATGACTTTCAAGTAGTTCTGTTGCTTTCAAAGTTCTTCATTATGTTACAAAATTAGTTGAGTAGTGTTAATTGGTGAAAGGAACTTATCTAAGACTAACTGTCGGAGTAAATCTCAAAGGGGGAGTTGTTGCAAGGGGTCTCAGACAAGAATGCACCCAAGGACATAAATTCTTGCACCTGTGACCAGCCCATCCTGGAGGAGTGCAGAGGAGGCAGCAGAAGTCAACTTAGACCAAGATAAGGAACTTTGTAATTGCAAAGGAGATAACGTGCTAAGCCAAGACCATATATGGAAGGAAGACTCAAGAGTTCATGGAAAGCACACTAATGGACATCTTTTCAACAACCACAAGGGACCACCAGAGACCATCCAAAATCCCCATGGAAGACCCCCCAAGAAGCCCACCAACTCAAAAGTAGACTAATTAGCATAAGAAGCAAGAGAATCACTAACAAATAGAGGACAGAATACTAATGAATAAGTTAGGTAACTTGTGAACAATGAGCACTAATTTGTTTTCTGAAATGTATAAATAGTAAAAAGTTCAGATAGTTGATGTGCATGTTAGGAGAAGAGATCTCTTGCACACCCAGCGCTGAATAAACAAATACTCACTTAATGGTCAAACTGGCTATTGAGTCTGATTATTACAGGTTTTCCTGGAATCAGTAGATGTTCTGGGTTTATGGTCATTAGAGAACAGAATCTGAGTCCTTGAATGAACAGAGAAATGGTCCACCTGGCTTCAGTTTCTGTCTCTGATAGCAGTCACATCTACACATTTCAGAACAAAGTGGGAAATACTTTGCACTAGGTACACTGGTCATAGGGTAAATAATGTGTTGAACTCAAATCACTGGCAATTGAATGGCTCCTGAAAGCTGTGGGTTTTCAACACTTCAGAAGTTTTATTCCTTCAAATGTAGCTATGGCAGTGTTTGTTATCTACATATGGGTATAGGTTCAAATGGAACAATACTGAGTATTTGGTGTCCTGATTCGTGTGTATTTTGTGACAATGTGTTCATTGATTAAAAAGAGGGATATATTTCTTTCATATTTCTCACCTTTGCATCTAATTTTTCTTTCAGTGTTCCCATTGTTTTTATGTTATAAGAAAGGATAGATAAAAGCCCTCCTCCATGGGTTATTTTATACAACCTTATATATATATATAAGGTTGTATATATATCTTTATAACTGGGCAACTACTCAGCACTGGAAGAGCAGGAATACTGAAAATCAGACCTGAGGAGAAACACATTTCAAAGACATGGATTTAGTACACTTTGATATGTACTAAAATGCACCCAACAAAATGAAAGGTTTGAAGAAGGCTTCCAAAACCAGTGCAGCAATGCTGGTCATTATGCATAGAAAAAAAAAATCTTCCTTTCAGACAAATTAAAAAAAAAACTCAGCACACCAAAACCCAATCCAAAATAGTAAAAGCTGAAGCTGAAGAACTGGTCAGTGAAAATTGCTCTTGCTTGATGATATTTTTCAACCTGGAAACAGTGTGTGCCTGTAAAGGCAAGGTAGGTAAACATCATTGGCTGCAAATGGCTAAGAAGAGTTTTGCACTGTGATGTTCTTACTTAAAGACTTAAAAGGGCAAGGGATTCAAAGTGAGAAAGTGCATGGCATCTGCTCTGTAGAAAATGTGGCCATATGACAAGATGTTTCTGGGCAGCTTGGAAGATATACCCAACCTTGTTTTTACTGATATTCTTGCAGAAGAGTTGTTGACAACAGCAGCATGCAGGTGGGCTTTGACAGTCCAGAGACCCACAATAAATGACACCAAACCTAAAAATTTCCTTTGAATAAGAAAGCTCTCTAGAAATTTGCTAAACAATCTGCCATGTTTGCTGCATTTTGTATTTGCATTTAATTTGGATTTTTTTGTAAGGCCTGAAAACCTGTTAAATGTTTTATGAAAGAACATGAATTCTTGTTCCAAAAGAATTAAATGTATGTATTGCTAAAGTTACTATTAACATCATAATTTGCACCTCCAGTAACTGCGAGCTGTCAATAACTGTCAGCGAAAGTAATAATTTGAAATGTTTTGAAATAACTATGGTCAAACTTTGCATTCCTGTTAACTGCTGTAGTCTGATTATCTTTGCTCTTATAATTTATTTTGCTTTTTACAACAAGCAAAATCATGTATCACCAAAAAAGAGCTTATTACAGATAGAACACAAGATAGAAATACAGACAGAAATTCTGCTTTGCTTATACTACATGACTTGTACTATGTATGACTTGTACTGTTGTTTGGTTGGTACTATGCATTATTCCATAAGACTGGATCACTTCTGTGTTATTTAAGACATTTCCAAAAATCTCGGGGTGGTCTGTAGGAGCTATGCTTTCCAGTCAGTGTTTTGTGTTAATAATCAGTGGTTGCAAATCTGTTTAAAAACAACGAAATTGTCAGAACAGTGGAACAGGCAGATTTCCTCAGATCTGTCAGGACACTGGAGATATTAGGGATAATTCATGGGAAAAAGAGGAGCAACATCTATTGAAGTTTTTGACTAAATAAGGTACTTTAGCTTTTTAATGCTTCACTCTATTTCCATAATATGGGGTCTCATTATTAGAAGGAAAAAAAAAATCACATTCCTCAGAGTTTTACTGAGAGCTTGACTACACAGAATGTCATGGAATTGGGCCACAAAAGTACATTTGCTCTTACATGAGAAGCTGGCTAGCAATTAGAGGTAATAAAATAACTACTTTAAGTCTGTAAGCACGTACAAATATTTCTAGAACTGTGGAGTATTAAATTGCATCAGAATATAATCTGCAGCAAATAGCTTCACTCTTTAGTTGAGATGTACCACTGAAACACATCATTAGAATTTTGTTACAGCATGTTCAAAGGGTATCTGGGAGAAAAGAAGGGGAAGATTGTATTTCTGAGCAGAATTTTCTCTCCTTCCCACCTACAACTGCATTACTGAGCAGAACAAAAATAAATCAGAACAACGTGTTTGTGAGCAATGAATGATCAAAAAAACTCAGCAGAGCAGGAATATGGACTGAGATCACTGATGCAGCATGGATGTGCAGCATGTTCAGTGCAGCATGGATGACAGTCCAATATTTGTTGCTTGCCAAATAAATAAAAAACCCCAACTCTTGCTTTATTTTGACCTTTTGATCTCCTGTTCTCTTTGTACCAACCCAAGCTTTATCTTATATCCCATAACATTCTTCATCAACTAAACTAATTTGGTTTGTTGGATTTTTGTCTATTTTTAATTTCCATTGACCTCTTGGTAGAAATTGTACAATCATAACTGGGGGTTACATGAAACAAGAGGTTTCATCAACTTCTGTGAAGCCAGATTTTTACCAAGTGGTATAACTTTCTGTGACTGTTTGGCATGAGCATTGAAATGCTACCCTTATCTCTCAAAAATGCATGTTCCTCTTCCATTAACATAATTCAGTTAAACAGATGTGATCTCAAGATCTAAAGGTGGGACCCCTAAGAGCAAAACTCTAGAGAGTTTCCAATGTGAACTTTCTTCCCATGTAGCTCTAGAGTAACAGACATTAAATGAAGTCTATTGAAAACAACAGAAAATCTCCAGTAAATTCAAGGATTTTGGATTATGCCTTGTAAATGTAATTTTTTAGCAAAGAGATGGAATCAAGAAAGGAAAATCAATAGATTGCTAATATCCATACTAATAATGTATGAGTAATCATGACCCTAACAGTTGTGCCAGATCGTAACAACCTCAGACCAGTTTCTGCAAGAAGGGGTAGGTTGAAGAACTTTTTTCTTCCACTGGCTTAGTCAAAAAGGAAGAGTATGGCTCAAGGAAACAGATGGAAAAATGTATCTGACAGCTTAAGTAGTATTAATTCTTTGCAGGTGCAGCATTCTGCTATCAGCACTGATTTGCTGTATTTGAAACTGAAACAGTCATAGCAGCAACAATTTTATTCAGCATCACTGCAATTACCTGACTATAAATAGGACAGGCAGAAGCTCAGAGTAACACCTTGCCAACAGGGCTGCTTTTTCATCCCTTCTAGGAAGAGGCAGCTACAGGCCAGCACACTGTGTAGCTACCCCCCCCAGTAAGCAGCTCATTCAGGTCTCATCCTCTCCCATTTTTTCCATCTCCTACCTCTTTCCTTTTAGCAGGTTCAACATTTATGGGGAAATAAAAAGAGTACTATATGTATGGAAAGATTTCACAAACTAAGTATCACCATTCTCACCTTACAGATAGTGTAAATGAGGGAAATTAATACTCATTTAACATCTGCCCATTGCATACCTGTTCAAAGGAGCAAAAGGAGATGACATATTTTCTTATCTTTTCTGGGATTTATCTGTATCACCAAAGCATGTAAGAGAAGAGAACTGCTACTCCTAAGTAATGACATTCACCCTTCCAGGTAAAGAGACAAGAAGGAAGCAGGTCTAGGGAGGAAATCTCTAGCCTTTACCACCAACAAGAAGGAACTGGAGACAAAAGGGACAGCACAGGTTATTTCTCCCTTAAAAGTGTGATATGGGAAAGAGACTTCCTTGTGTCCAAAGATCACAGCATTTTTTTCTGTTCTTCAGCAACAATTATATGCAGGTTACCTCTCTTGCTTTGGTTAAAGTAGAATCATAGAATATCCTGAGTTGGAAGGGACTCACGAGGATCATCAAGTCCTGGCCTTGCACAGGACAGCCTCAAGAATCACACCATGTGCCTGAGAGAATTGTCCAAATGCTTCTTGAACTCTGGCAGGCTTGGTGCTGTGGCCACTTCCCTGGGAAACCTACTCCAGTGCCCAACCACTCTCTGGGTGAAGTATGCTTAGCTTGTGATCAGCCACATATATGGTGAGGGATTAAGAGAGCAACCGGTATCTTTTACCCTTTGTTCTTCTTTCCTCTATTTTTGCTTCTTCTCTTATAACAGGGCTGGCAAGACTAACAGAGAAAATGACAAATGTGGTCTTGAGAACATCCACTATATATGAGCACCCAGCAAGAAACTGCAACCCACATGGGTAACAACACAGAGCAAGGGATGTGCTGAGGGCTGTATCTTGTTCCGCTGCCCAGGAGGTCCAGAGCACCAGGAGTTTCTAGATACTGGCAGACACCTTAGAAAGTCTTGAGTTCTGGGTTGGAGATACCTGCTGTTAGGTAAGGTAAAACTTCCTCCAACTAATGCTTTGGCCAGCTTCGTAATTTTTTCTGCTCAGGAGAAGCTTCACTAAATTCAATGAAAGGGAAAGCATACTAACACTAAACAATTTTTCCATTGACTTTAAATTAAGACTTTTCTTGAAGAGAAACAAAATGCTATTGAGAGAAGTGGAATTACTTTTTTGAATAAGGACTATTGGGAAGAACTAAGAATATTAGCTTTAATTGTCAATTCATAGTAAGGACAAGTTAGAGCAAGACACTTTCCAGAATACTCTGAACAGCTGTCATCATCTGCTCTTAAGAAAGATTAAATTGACTGGAAACACAACCGAGAAATCCTTTATAGAAGACATGGAGAATGGATGGCTTTTCTAAGGGAGGATAGGAGACAGCACACTCTTAACAGAATGGAGGCTGAAAAGGACTGTTCTCTCTAAATATCAAGTCTTGAACAGCATGAAAGAAGGTGTATTTAGGCTAATGTTGGCTCAAAAGCAAGTGGAATAAATTATCTAAGAATAAATTACTCTCAAAATGCAGAAAAACTTTCTAGTACCAGAGCAGGGAGATCCTGGAAACACTTGCTCAAAGCAGTAGTAGGATCAAACAAAGTGTTCTGCTTTCAAGTGGATTTTGGTAAGTATATTGATGAAGTAGCCTGAAATACAGAACCTGTTTCAAATGATCTAGCACGTCCATTCAAGCATTATGTCTTTGAAGTTACCTTAAGCTACATTCAGAAGACCCACATATGCAACAAGCCCTTGTGCAAAGTCAAGAATTACATGCCAATGCCAGTTACAAAAACTCGAAGAGCTTTTACTCAGCCCTGTAGGCAAACAGTTGACCTGCTGGCAGTCCAGCTTGTGCCTAAATTTCAGGAGTTGAAAATTGTTTTCAGGCAACATGTGATCAGACTTTCACCCATCTAAACTCACAAAAAATTCCAAGCCTTTCAATTAAACTGACTTTAAAGCACATATATGAAATACAGGACACTTGAATTAATTTCTTTCCATCTCTTAGCCGTCCTAGAAGACGCATGGAAAGATTCAGTCAGCTGCTCAGAGCTGAAAATTTTATGAGGTAGCAAGATATGTAGAAGTTATTCACTGTAATTTCTTCTTGCGAATCTAGTTCCAATACTTCTGTGGAACTAGATGATTTAGCTAGGATGTAGAGAAAAAATTCAGTTACAATCATCAGCATTTTATGGGTTGTGCATTAGTTATACCACAACAGAGCTTTATCTGTTAGCTCTGTAATGATCCAGTGAAGTTTCTTAGTTTGAGTAAACTCCAAGTGAACACAACTGTATTACTTGCATGGTCAGTGTGACTTCAAGATCAGTTTAGCCACCTCTGTAGTGTGTGCAATCCAAAGCTATAAACCAGCAGAGCCCTAATTAGCTTCCCAAGTAATCTGATTTGTCAGCCTTGTGTGCTTCCAGAACTGCTATGTTGTACGAAGTTAAATACATCGAGTAAGAATTACTATGTCTGTAGATGTAAATTGAAGAGTGTCAGCCCTTGGGTCAACTTTGTCATATAAATATTGTTACAACGACCCCAGTATCATGTTTGTGCAGGCCAGCTAGCACTCTTCCTAGCAATGCCCAGGCATCATTTGAAAGTTGGCATGGTCCAGAAGCAGAGAGGTTGCAGGCAGCCACTGTGCTTTAGAGACTAACAGGATTTAATTTTGTTAACATAGTCAGATCAAAACAGAAGGAGTTTTGGCACTGTAGGAATACAGTAACTCCAGCCTGGAACCTGCCAGACATGGAGTGACTCATGCAGCCATTGCTTCTGCACCATGCTCTGGAATAGGGTATGTTAACACACAGGCAGTGCTGAATGGGAGACTGATCTCTCCCGCTGAAGTCCTGTGACCAGACTACATAGTCCTCAGAGTCTGGTACAGGAACAATCTATTGGCTCTCAATAGCCAAATTTGGCTGGGTCAACAGTGAGCTAGTGCTAACAAGACCAGTGGTAAACAAGTTGGGGTACAGATGGGCCTCTTCCCACTGTTCTCTGCCACCATTCTGGTTGCAACATACCCTATTAGCTCATTCACAATACAAGATCCATGCAATGTCTATGCATGCATTGGTGTTAGCCTTGAATTTAGAGGTTTGCCCAAAGCACCAGTGACTCTGAAGAAACAAGCCCAGGTTCACTAGGTTCAGTGTTGAAATATATTTAGCAGCAGTTCTGGACACTTGAGGCCTCTGACCTGTCAATCAAACAGATTAATCTAAAATGTAAATGGATTTTATTTATGTAGATGTGTATCTGTATATGCAGATAGACAGATAGATAGCCCATATATGTGAATGTAAATGAGAATCATGTGATAAAATTTTAAAACTTTTAAATTATTAAAAATTAACATATTTCAATACAAACCTCATACAAGACAGAAACATTTTGTATATTTGTTCCAGCTTAAATTTTACAGCAGAAATAAAGCTGCAAAACAGAATTACAGACCACAATTAGCTGTTCCAGTATTTGTTATCCAGCATTGTGATGAATATAATACCAATGTTACAATCCTCCTTAATATATGCAACATTTACCTTTTTCTTTTCAGTCAGAGGAACACTATTCTCATAAGTGCACGCCACGATTAGGTCAAACCCAATGTATTTATGCATATCACTATATGTTATTGGCACATCACAAATGAAGTACAGAAATATACTGGATGTTCACCTGCAGGAATAGCATATAATTAGAAAACAGAACACTGCAACTGCAAATTCTTTCATTATTATTATTTTGGGTGGGGAAAAAAACCACTGAAGCAATGCCATGATATCTGACATCCCTATTTGAATACTGTCATGTAAATACCCCTGCGGGACAGACACACATCTTATCTGAAGTCCACTCAGTGCTCATTTTCAGAATGTGTTATATAGATCTTCTTTCAGTGTGAAATAAGCTTGTCCTCTGCTTCCTCAGTCCAGAAGAGTCATTAAGAAAAGAAATTTTGCTCCCTGGAAGACAGTAGGGACTATAGTTTATAATGAATGCACTAAACCAAGTAGCGTTATCGCTGGAGAGGTGAATAGTCGTGTAACTTGGCCCACCTTGTTGCATTTGTTTTTTGTTTGTTTGCTGGGTTTTGAAAGTCATTTACTGCAAGACACTGAGAAACAGGAGATAAACACAGTTAACTCAGCCATTCTTCCACAGTATTCTGCTTCTTCTTGCTAGGTCTCTCTTTCATGTACTCTATTTACTGCTTGGGTTCAAAGTTTTCCTCTTTGCTTTTTTTTAATCATGCATCACTTGGTTCACTCGTCCTTGCACCTCCAGCATTTGTTGTTTTCAGTCTTTAGTGACGATGTTTCAGTTATGAGCTCACCAGAGTGTAGATCATGCTGAATGTAAAAGAAACACACAATATGAAAGTATCCTTTTGAAGCACACAGAGCACTTTGATTTTTATAACCCTTTGCTGTCTATTCCTCAAGTCTGACTGTAATGGCCTGTGCTTTCCTTTGCATTCTTTCTATCTCTCTAAAGCATCTTAATTATGGTGTATTCAAGATGGGAATCAAAAGGCACTCAAGAAGTAACAAATTCATTATCGACATCCTACTACACTACAAACTGTGTTTGAGCTTTTTTAAAGCACGATCTGATGTCTCAATTTGAACAGCAAGCAAAACCATTTTTGCTTTAGCATGTTTGATCTTTAAAACTTCAACCAGCAACTCTCAGCAGGGCAGGGCAGGGTTTTCCATGAAACAGCACTGTTTTGATTGCTTTGGAAAAAAACTCTGTGCAGCAGGGTCACCAACTGGAGTGAATCCATATATATCAAGTGCAATTCTGAAAAGTGAAGAAAACATAGTGTGTTGCCACAGCTCCATTTTACCACAATTCTAATTCTGCCAATCCCCAGGGAAGCACTGTAAAACTGTATGTAATTTATACTATTTTATTTAGCACCAGGCAGTGGATTTTGGATTATGGCCACACTTTAGAATGAAGAAAGCAGGGCTCAGAGGATCCTGCACAACAGTAGAGTCCCAGCAGAAACACAAGACCACACTACATAGCTGATGTTGATCCCAGCACAAAAATCTGAAGTTAAAAATGCTTTCCTCTGCAGCCATTCCTTGCCATCTCTCCTTGCACTATCAACAGAGCTTGTCTAGCATAACTGCCATGCTTTTCACTCTTGGCCCCATGAAGAGAACTGGCAGGCAAAGGTGCTCAAAACTAAACCCACAAAGCGACTGGATGTAAACTCCTACTCAAATTCTCATGCCATATCCATCTTCATGTGAGTTAGGCACCTACCAGCTTCTTGCTCTCATGTGCAGACACATGCACATATACGCACACAGGTGAACAGAAAATTTTGTTCTCAATAGTATTTAAAAGGAATATTTTTAAACAACAACCTGCAGCAGTGACTCCTCAAGATAGGGGGATCAGCAGAACAGATATCAAACCAGCAATCAGAGGAGAAATAACACCTCTTCTTCCACCAGCATACAAACTTGCCTTACAGAGGGATGACTACATGCAAGACTGAATTGAAGAGGCAACTCTATGCAAATACATCATGGAAGAAGGAGTACAAGAAAGGCATCATAAAACAACACCTCCATTTAAAGTGTGTGAAAGTTTATTGTCAAGTGGTTTTTATAGTGTGATTACTAAAAGCACAGGGATTCTCCCAAGGCCTTACCTTAAATACGATTCTCATGTAGTTTTGCATTGGGCATTTGTGACTGTGCACAGAGGACATGTGAGAGCTGAAAGGGGCTGGGGGGACAACACACAACTGGGATGCATATCTTAATGAATGTGTCTTAATTTGGGGGTTGGATCATGCACAAGCTTACCTTGTCATGGAAGGGAGCCTACAGGAATGACTACAGGCATAGTGCATCCCATGTTCCCACCCTGTGTCTACCTACCCATTTACTTATCATCTTGAGCATCACTACATCAGCAGGCACAGCATTTTTCTTATGATTCTTTTGAATCAAAAGGACATTATAATTTTTATTTGATGTAATGCCATTACATAACATTCACTATTTCATCCGTCGTAAGAGATTACATAAGGAACAAAAGTTATTTCCTTGGGTTGGCCTCAGTATTCTGCACTGAGGTGTCAGCAGTAAGTGGGTGTGCTTCCCTGATAAAACATCAGAAGCAAGTTTTACGAGACTAAGGAAATTAGCCAATTGGTTCCAGTAATTTCTAAATACAATTTTATAAGTGAAACAAAAAGCAGCTACTATTTTCTCAGTGAAATGATCAGACTTACCAGTAGAGATAGTAGAAGAAGGAAAGGAGATAGAAAGCTAGCTTACACCAGGCCTCTTTTTGACAGTAATTCAAGGTATCTGCATTCATGACTGCAGGTGGGTCATATGCTAGCTCTGAACTATCTGCTGGGCAACGAAAATACCTGAAAGAGCAGGAGAAGATATCTGGAATAACTCTATAATAATATTCTATATTAACTATGTGCAGATATACACCCTCCTGATCATCAGCTCAGAAGACTACCATCTTCCATGATATAGGAGGAATTTCCCTTTCTTTGTCAAGTCTCTATTTCCACACATTGTTAAAATCAGGATGCTAGTCTAAACACTCCTTTCTTGTAGAGCTAAGCAGTTAATGAATGTGGACTTTTTATGTTCTATTAATTCTTTAGATTGAAACATACCACCTCCCTTTATAGTTATTTCTGGCTTACTCACTAATAACTTACATACTGTGAGTGACAATATATAGTGGCTTGTGATCACAGCATGAAGGAAGGATTACTGGGCTCTAACTGCATCTACACAACTGATTTCAGACATGATGAAAGGTGGCAGTCTTAACCAGCTGGTAGCTAAGTTCCTCCAACTATGAAAAGGAAATAAGCCAGTATGGAGTAATATAAGAACTGGCTGACGACTGTTTTCTACATTTAGTCCCCAGCAAAGTTAATGAACTGCTTTAATATCAGCAGAAATCAAATTAAATTGTTATTTCTGTTTCTCTGACACATAGTAAACATTAAAGATTGCTGATTGCTTATAGATAGACAAGAAAAATAGATAGATATAAAAACCCCAACCAAGTGACCAGCAGCAAACCTTCCAATGTTAGTCACATCAAATTACAATCACTAACGAGACTGCAAATTCTTTTACAGAGACCTCAGATGAAACCTTGCTTAATTATCTTCACTGGGATGAAGATATTACAGAGTGTCTTCCCATGGTTTTGTGCAGAACTTTACACAATGAACCCAAGCCCGTGTGTGGTTAAAGCAGCAGTAATTATGCAATATTTATAGCAAAGCACATGGAAGAATCATGGAGAGAAAAAAGGAGAATCAAAAGTTCTCCCCAAAAGCTGATACTATTACTTAGTCTGATCATTTCCCTTTTTCAAAAACTTTTAAAATTAGTATTATTCTCACTCTTCGGTTTTTAACCCTTGTAGCTTCATTTAGCTTTCTGAGATCTATACCAGCACTCTAACTTTATCACATGACTCTGAGTTACTGTGATGCTTTTGCAGAAAAAAATGGTAAAAAAGCTGCCACTTTTTAGTTCTCAGTGGAGATAATGGTTTTGACTTCTTTACCGAACTATTCTTCTGCTACCATATGTAACTTTGTAACACAAAGAGACCCTGACAGACAAAAATCATCTGTGCTTTTACAAACTTTGTGAAAATGCAAAACTATGGAAGACTCCAGACTGACAAATACACAAACTGATGTCTCTTGGTTATTTTCAGAAGCAACAGAAGGCTGATCCTCCACTAAAATGCAGAGGAAGATGCAGCAGCAGCAGCAGCAACTGCACTGCCTTGTCTGGAAAACAACAGGAGGTCTTAACATGGTCAACTCTGGAAGGCCCTCAGTGAATATAAACAGGAATCAGAGATCCAGAGTGAAAACACTCCCCAGTTCTTCATGTGGGCAGGGTGAAGACAACAGTTCTGCATCAACTGCAATCCCTATTCCAAGAGTCTCTAAGAGAGAATTCTCTTGCAGAACAGAAATTCCCCATTGTACAAAAAGAAACAACTTATTTTATACTGAAAAAGAATCATAAAGCTGCCAAAGAAGATGAGAAAAATATCTGTGAACCTACCCAGTCTCTATTTCATAATTTCAATAGAAAGGTTTCCTCGTCAGGGCTGAATGAATAGGTCTGAGCTCTGCCCTACAAGTCCCTATCTGTGAAGTATGTAGAGCCTCACCAAGTTCTGCTTTGAGATTCCAGCCTATTTAACTTTCATGTTTTCATTCAGCTGTGATGAGTGCATCCTGACACCCCTTGGCATATTTATATGTTAGCAACTGAAAGTCATATTTATTTATATTATTATGGGTTTCCTTTACCCGACCTAAATGTTAATGAAAAATACTCCCTTCTTCTCTGGAAACATAAGTTTCAGCTGCTTATATGCAAATGCCTCTAGCCAAAAGATATTCAGCCATACTCCTATCACTGTCCTTCACAGTTCATACAATTGGCATGTGTTCTGAGTTGGCAAGCAAGGCTAACAAGCAGTCAGCATACAAAAGATGGGCTTACCTCCAGAAGTGATAAAAAAGCAAAGGAACATTTAATCCCAGTGTGAGCCACTCCTGAGCACATAGAAACATTATGCAGAAAAGACTATGGATAGAGTACTCTGGCAACACCAGCTAAAAAGAAAGGAACAGAATAACAGATGTCAGTAAAACACCTCTTTGATTTTAGTCACCTAAGTAGTATTTCAGAAAACAAATCAACTCTGCAAGTCTTGCATGTCTCCTGTGTGTCTGTGTCTGTACCTAGACACACCTCAGTTGACAGACAGCTTGGTTATGAGCAATGACCACAAGACTCAGTGCCAGGTTTGTTCAGGTTCTAACCATGTCTGTACTCCAAGGGCTTGTTGAGAGGCATGGGACAAATCATTTGCTGTCTTTGCTGGTGCTCCAGATTTATGTCTACAAAACATACATTATATTAATGTCTCCCTCACAGAAGCACTGTGAGACTACATGAGTATCAGTAAAAGTTTTTGAAGAACTAAGTTTTATTACTGATGCATTCAGAAAGGAAAAAAAAAAGCTACTTCTGAAGCTTCACTTCTATATTGGAGGAGCATTGGAAAAATAAAATGCTGCTTCAGCCATTTTGATACGTTATATACACCTCAAAGAGATCAAATCCATTACTCAAGTCTTGCAAGCTAAAACCCACTACACCAGGAAACTCACTCCCTTAGAAAATCCATGGCTCCCTACACTACTTGCTTCAGACCCACAATGATTCTTTCTATTAAAAGAGAAAGTGAGTGGGCAGCTGGCAGAAGCAGAAATTTATGTGATGTTGATTCAGAGTAGTTATTTCAAAAGGCATTTTGCTTTTTTTATTGCTTTCCCATTTCATAGCTGTCTTTCTTCTCTTGTTTTCTTCCAATGGCTTTTCTCAGCAATCTCTATATCTTTTCCTTCAAGTCATAGAAGAGATTAATTTCCAGCAGTATCTATTTCTTAAAGCTAGACAAACCCATACACAATTCATCTACATCCATTGCTGCATCTAGGAGTTACACCAACCAAAGGTAAATCAAAAAATGCATTTGAGGGCTTCTTTTGATGTAAATTTATTTTTATCTGTCAAATAATTAAAGTGAGTCCTATTTTTTTAAAACAATATAAAACCTCAATGGCTCCTCCCAGTGTCCACCTACTCCCATACAGCTGTGCTGCAATGAATTCCATCTTCTTGGTTCTAGGAGCCTTTCCACCTCACATGGAATATATATTTTTAATTCATTTAACTTCAGTACTTGTACACATTTGGGTATCTCTGTGTCTATGCCCTCAACTTAAACATTCTCAAAAGCTTATCTTATGTGGATGACAAATCCTAGTACAATTATACAGTTCTGTTTCCAGATGGTAGTTACACATCACTGCTGGATCTTTCTTTTTTTCATTTTTAGAATGTGATTTACAACATGACTATAACCTTTCCTCAAAGAATGATTCATCTTAATCACAAATTGCTGAAATGCTAGGGCTTGGACAGTAGGCCCAAGCCAGAGTTGACTTATAGATGAATTCTGTATTCCTTGTGAACAGTGCTTCTTTGTGCTAGTTAACTAAACCACTTAATGTAGAACACAGATGCAGATAACCTTTGCACTGGGTATATATCTGTCCAGGGCCATACCACCTTCTGCAAGACATCTTATAGATAACCTTGGTATAGGTTATATACTTGCCTGCGAAGTATTTTCAAAGTCATGCCCTGTCTATAATATATCTTAGGAAACTCCACCACCAGGTGTTATCTGCACAAACGATAAGAAACTGCAAGTTATTTTTTGCTTGCTAATCTGGACCCTCTTGCAGCGACTTTGGACCCCTCACCTACAAGTGGACACACTGCGTAGGACTTCCCAATTGCTGGGAAAGGCTCTCCAAACCCTTGCTGCAACCAGGGGCTCCCCAGCGACTGCGGATCTGGATGCTGATAAAGTATTCAGGCAATTGGTGATGTATCTTTCTTAATCACTATTCTTTCCTGTATGTAGTAATGATTAGGTGCATTACCTTTCTTATTGTCTTTGTTGTTTGTGCTGTTTGTATTAGAGCTTAGTAAACTAACCTTATATGTAAATATATTATTCATTTTCTATTATCTTAGAACACCAATAGTAAAATAAGCCAATTCTTTTCGTTGGCGTCTGTGTTATTACTGTTGCCCCCATCAACTGGCAGAACAATTGCAGACAAGAAAGGCCTTCATGATGTATGTGTACCCACTAAACACCACAACACTTAAAAGCATATTATATTCATCACCACGTATTTGATTTCTGATTCCAACACAAACTTAGCAAGACTGCAACCCTGGTACCTGATCAGTGAGCCGGCTTGTAATAATAGGGAAGGAAACCCATGGTGAAAATTTATGCAGAGCCTAAAAAAAAAAAACCCAAACCAAAAATCTGCAGTGAAGCTAGAAAGGAAACAAAGGAAGCAGAGGACTCTCAGAAACAGGCTCACTTTCCAGTCACGGTTTTTAGTGTAAATTAAATCTACCTATGCTTTTGATAAAGCAGCAAATGGGTCATTTATGCCTTTTCACCCTTTTCTTGGAGTGCTATGTTCCTGCAGACATAAATAAAGAAAAGGATTGGTGCTGATTATTGTTTCTGAAGTGAATTCATGCGAAGAACCAAAGTCCAGCCTGCAAAGCCAATTACCATTTATATTCAGGTGATATACCTAAGAGACCAAATATAAAAGGAGGTGAGAGAATTGAAAGCATACAGTATAGCTTTGTAAGTATACCTCACAGCAAGGCTTGTGAGGTAAAGTAAACTAAATAACTAAAATATAACACAGCCTCAGTTCTTGGCTGTAAGAATCATCCTGCAATTTGATGTGATATCCTTTGAAAACAATGAAAACTTTGTATCAACTTCAGCAAACATGGGGATTCAGCTCCTGAAGAGAAGAAAGCTGGCTGACAAACCAGCAGCAGTCAATCCTTCTTGTTCC